>NC_072023.1:5523705-5723705 GCF_027791375.1 Indicator indicator | reverse complement strand
ATGTGAGTGGGTACACAGAGACCTTTGGATCCTCTGGTTTATGGCAGTGAGAAGATTTTGTGCATGCCTGGGTGGTGTCTGTGGTGACTACATGGGGCACAGCAAGGCTGTGAAATTGCCAGATGGATGTCAAGCCAAAAAGAAAGTGTAGAGCAACCTAAGGGGCTACAACTGTCTGGTCCTTGGAAAGCATTTCCTGGTGGTATGGTCTCCAAGGGATCAGGGGAATTGCCTTCCCAAGGGAGTAGTAAAGCCCTGGCATGTGAATCATTTCTGTAGGACCAGAAAAAGTCTTGAAGGATCCACCCTTGGTAACAAACATCTACTCACTGAGAGATACAAGGGGGAGCCACAAAAGATGACACACAAGGGTTTTCCAGCTCTCATGCTTATGATTCATCTGAGAGTGGGGAAATATCAGAGCTCCTAGGGCAGACAATGAGAAATTGGCATTTTCTCCAAAAGCAACCACCCTCAAGCACTCAGCCATGTGACAACATCAACTGAAACTCCAAAGCTTGCTTGGTAGTAAGAAGGGGAAGCCACGGCTGCCTGGGCCTGGCAGGCAGCCAGCAGCTGCTGCTGGAGGGAAATGCTGCCACTCCTCACACTAGACACCCCAAAGAAGAGCGGGGACTGCTGAGTGGCAAGTAAGAGAGAGGGGTGAGGAAAGAGACCTCAGAGCTAATGAAAGACAGCAATGCTCCTCATCTTTGGGGAGGACCCTCAACCCTTAGAGTGTTGGAAGGTCCCTGGGTTGGTTAATTAGCCACTGGAGTTGCTGAGACTTGCAGGGGTTCAGAACAAGATGCCAAGACGTGCGAGAAACATTTGTGGGAGGATCGGGCTGCGGTGTGTGTAGGGGCTGTGCATCTGCAGCCCTGCATGGCTCCCTCTGTGAATGGCAGTGTGCATCTCTGGCTTCTCTGTGAGCAGAGCTGAACCGTGTGTGAGTCTGTGGCTGCTTGCATGTGTGCTCATGCATGGCTTCCTTATGGATGTGCAGGTCTTTGACACTGACAGTACTCATGTGGAAGAAACTGTCTCACAACTACGACAGGAAGTTCAGGTTACAGTGTGGTGTGAGCAAAAGCACACAGATCATTTCTGGTGGCACTTTCTGCTTTTCCTCCTTGCTACAGCTTTCAGATAGAGGTGGAAGGTCTGTGGAGCCCACATCAGCTGTGCTTTTTAGCTGCATTTTTAAATTAAACCTACAGATCTCTGATTTGCATAGAGAGTTCTGTAAAGATTTTCTTTTTCTTCTTTTTTTTATCCCCCAAGGCAACTTTGATAAAGAAGTGGCTCCTGATCAGATTGCATCCCTCTCTCAAGAATGTAAAAGCTCTGAATGTTCCAGTACAGACTATGAGATCTGGAGGTCAATGAGACTCATGCATCTAAAGAGTATCAGCATTTGTGTCAGTCTGCCTCAGTCCTTGTTCCTGCAAGCCAGCTTAGAAAAATTTGTGCAGGATTAAATTGCAAAATTCTCTGATAACTCCTTCTTTCAACCCACAGTGAACAAGGGATAGACTGGAAGGAGCAGTCGCACGAGTACAAAGCAGAAGCAAGAGGATGCTGTGCAGCCTGGGGTTGGTCGGTGCTCTGTGCAGGGTGGGGTAAAGGTGGTTGTGAGGTAAAATGACCATTTGCCTTCAAAAGGGCTTCTTACAGCTGTGATTAGTATGGGCTGGCAGATCCCTGTAAGGGTCATTCTAGCTCATCTTACATGTGGAAATGGCTTTCCACGAGGCCTCAAGACCTCCCGTTGTCAGGGCACACCACACTGTCCTAGCTGCAGCTGCTAGAGGCCAGCTAGCAGGCAGGCAGGCTGAGCTGCCTGAGCTGGCACAACCAGTGGTTGAGCCAGTTATAGAGCCCAGCTTTTCTTCAGTAGTGCTCCAAGGTCCTGGAGCTTGTCTTCAGCAACCACCTGACCAGCCTGCTTCCAGTTCTGAGCATTCTGCAGCTCTTCCCTATTGCTCCCACAGGTCTCACAGTCTTTTCCAAGAGGCTTGCTGGGGCCCATAGGGGAGATATCTCTCCAGAATGAGAAGAATGTGGACACTGGACCTAGTCGTGGCAGCTGCTTTCACAACTCTCCTGCTTGAGGACACTCTGCCCTGTGAGGGCAAAAGGACAGTGAAGGTCTTCACCCTGGATATCCTCTAATCCAAAGAAATTGCCAGACAGCCCCACACCTCAAGAGATAAGCTTTGAACA
Organism: Indicator indicator; assembly: GCF_027791375.1. Taxonomy (NCBI): domain Eukaryota; kingdom Metazoa; phylum Chordata; class Aves; order Piciformes; family Indicatoridae; genus Indicator; species Indicator indicator. Next base: position 5,721,479 of record NC_072023.1, on the reverse strand, counting down.
TGAGTCACTGCTCACCTGCCATTGGCCACTCCAGTGCTCATAGTTCATTGTGCTTCTTTGCATGGCTGGCAATGACCAAGCCCAGGACCTCTCCCTGGACTCTTATCATCGATGTCTCCCCATGCCTACAATACAGACTGGTTTTCACAAGGGAAAGGGGATAGATCTGAGTTATGAGCTTGGCAAACTGGTCAGTCCATTGGGCAAAGTGGTTTTTGGGGCTGAGCTGTCCCAACTAACCTGCATAACTAAAACTACCACACAAGGTATTGCCTACGTTTGGTCTTATTCAGAGAGCAGCTTCCATGGACTCTCTGCCCTGCTGCACACAGTTTAGGAGAAGGAGAGTGTGCTGAACTGCAAATCTGACCAGTTTCCTTTGTTCATTGTCCAGTTGTTCTGAGGTACTTTCCAAAACTCTCCCAGAAGGATTTGAAGATATCATGCTCCAGATGGCTGCCCCCAGATGTTCTGCTTTGCTGCCCTCCTTGCAGTGCAACAGCTTAAGAAAAGAGGCACTCTAGAGTTCCCTCTGGGTGCTTTACACGGGGAACTGCTGCTGGACCCTGTGTCATGCTGTGGCATGACTGGGTGTGGACTGGCTCTAGCAGAGGATCTGTACAGTCACATTGCAGCTAGTTCCTCAGCACATGTGTTCAAGGGCTGCAGCTATTACTTATCAGCCCTGGCAGGGACTGGCAAAAGAGCAGGGCCGTGGAGAAGAGCCTTCTTTTCTGTGCATGCTGCTTTGCCTCAGCTGAAAAGACCCACAGAACCATGAACTACTAAGCATCCATCTTCAGACAGGAAATCTCCTTCCTTGCCCTCGCCCTTTGGAGGTGTAAAAGAGCACCTCTGGGTCTTTTACTTCTCCCTGCCTTGAAGGAAGTGTTAAGAATTCTCATCTTTTAGCCCTTTTTTCATTCCTTGTTTTTGCAGGAGAAGAGGAGGAAATTAAAAAAAAAAAAAAAAAAATCAGGAGTGCCATGCCCTGCAGCCTGCCCTGTGTCATGTTGGGTAACAATGCTGTCAGCTCTCTGTTGAAGCTTACATGCAGGGGGGCCCATTGAGATCAAAGGGGTCCAACAGTGCTGTTTCTTGCCTTTTGGGGCACTTGAGTATCGGAGGGCAAATCCCAGCGTGGCATCAGGTGTCTTGCCCTTCATCACCCTGTGAAGAGAGCACCTGTGCAGCAGCCACAGGGAACTGGAAGGGTGACTGAGTGGAAATGTGCTGTGGAAGGGCTGTCACAGCTGCCACGTGGGGCTGATGGGGGTCTGTGAAGTCCCATGGGAGCAGGCAGAGCTAAGGAAGCAGGCTGTACCCCAGCACTCCTCCTGCTTTAGCTCTGAGGAAACTCAAGCAGGCACAGACAGTGTCATGTGCCAGCCTTGCAGCTGGCAGGGTGCTGAATCAAGAGAAGGATTCATGCTTGTGGCAAATCTTCCCCATCTCATTATAAACAAGGCCTCGAGGTGGGGCTTTTATAAAAAAAAAAAAAAAACCAAACAACAAAACAAACACACCACTGGCTGTTATCAGCAGATCTTACAGAACTGTTTCAAAATACCACCTCTGCTCCACCCCAGGCCACCAAGCAGTAATTCCAATGCACTTGCATTGCTTGCACACTGCAAAATTCAAAGACCAGCAGGGCCAGTTTTCCAAGTTCAGGGCTCTGTGTCCTCAGCAGGTACTGGGAAACACCAGCAATTCTGCTGCTCTTGCCCAAAACTGGACATTTCACCCCAAAATCCTAAGTCCCTCTTCTATCAACATGTCCATCTCTCTCAAGTGTCTTCCGTGGGATGGAACATGCCTGGTGGAGATGCCCAGCACTCACAGGAGGACAGCCTGGATGAATGGCTCAGACTGTGCCACGTGTTTGAATGGTTACTCATAGCTGAGGGGAGCTTCTGAGGGAACCTCCTGGGAGGAACTCCTTAGGTGGATATGCAGTGAAGGAGCTGCATGTCAGCATATGCTTCCAGGCACTGCAGTGTTAGTGCTAGTAAGATACCTCAGTTTTGATCCTTTTCCTATGTTGATTCCCCAAAGGAGCAAATAGAAATAAGCTGCCTTTAAGCCTGCACTCTCACAGTGCACACAGCCCCCAGGCTTGGCAGCTGTGTGAGGTGGGCTGGGCAGGGGCACTCAGCTGCTTTAGCCTCTCTTATCATAGGAACAATAACTAATGGGCTCCAAGTTTTCAACCTCTTCATGCCCAGCTCCCTCTTGTATGTTTGCTCAGAAAAGAATCCCACTCTGTCCAGAAATGTCAAGTGGGCAGGTTTTGGGCAAAGCTGCTCTCTGTGGTGACTTGAGGAATTCATAGCTTTTGAGTGAAAGTTCCTCTGTGGACATGGATTTTTTCAGGGAGGGGGGTAGGGGGGCAAACCAATTTCGTTGCTAGTCGTGGTGAATTAAAACTTCCAAAACAGCTGTCTACCCAGACTGATTGCTGACTGCTCACTGTCTCAATTCCCTACCACTCAAACACATCCATTTCTCAGGCAAGAGTCACCCCTGGCTTGACCAAGCCACAAGCAATAGGGCCAGAAAGGACCTCAAAATTCCCCAAATCCATACCTCTGCCACAAGGTTAAGTTCAGTTCAGCTTCTTGGTCATTCATTTAATAACTGTCCACAGTACCAACCCGAGCTCCCACCATTCCTGGACAGACTGGGCTAATTAGTGTTTCAGTCTCATTCAGACACATGAAACTGTGCAGGGGCGGGCTGGGTTCCTGCAACAGGAACCAAAGCTTGGTGCCAACAAACTGGCTTTGCTGCACTCCCTTTCTCAGACCTCAAAAATAGTTCAGATTTGACCACAAGATACAGCAGACAGATGAAGGAACGAGTGAAGAGGAGGGAGGAAGGGAGGGGGTGATGGCATGGAAAAAGGCAGGTGAATGAAGAAAATTGACAGTCTCTGCAACCCTACACTTTCCATGAGTGCTTCCCCCCACCAAAATCCACCAGGCTGTGCTCTAAGCGATTCACTGCTGCCTCACTTCAGCTCTCAGTGCTCCTCACGCAGGGGCTGTGCTGCCAAGGAAGGCGTGGCACACATTTCTACCCATCCTGTGGCTTTGCCTAAGAACTGGGGCTTGGCTTCAGCCTCAGGAGCCTGAACCCCAGCAGAAAAAGAGGGGTCGTCACCGTTGCACCCTGAAGTTCCCACCTTTGAGGCCTCTCAGGCTTCACTTGGCATTATTGCTCTGGCTTTAAAATTAAAGCCCTGCAAACTACCAATGGAGGGAAGGAAAATGCAGAAAAATGCAAGTGAGAGCCAGAAACGCTGAGCCAGCAGCCCTCACTCCAAGCAGGCGTTGTCTCACGGTTGTAAACAATGCTACTCCAAAAGCGTGCAGCAGCTCCTACGCCGGGGCTGGCCCAGGTTGGGCACCCTGTGTCTGCACCCTGCATGCACAGCACATGCCCTGGAGGCAAAACTAACACTGCAGCTGCTAGCAGTCTACGGTTGCAACCAAAGCACCCTGCAGTGTCCATTTGCCCTGAAATACAGCTGGATTTCAAAGCTAAACCTGAAAGGTTAAGGTGCATCCTGTAGCCAGCTCATGTGCCAAGTTGAAGAGAAGTGGAGGAGCAGAGGAGAAAAGCAAGCTGGAGGTGCTGGGTAAACGGAGCAGCTGAGAGTGAGGGAGCAAAGTTGGAGAGAGTAGGTCTTACCGTGTGGACTGAGGCTGGCCCGGGCACCTGTGAGAGCAAGAGAGTGCTGGGCTGCAGTGCTGGTGTCCTGGAGCGCAGAGCTGTAGTGAAGGGGAGTGACCTGCTGGTGGTTTAAGTTTCCTCCGGTGGTGCGGGAGGGTGGTGTCTTTCTACTCTATTTTAAAGGAGTTACTATGAATCAGTCTGCCTTTAAAGCGAGCAAGAAGGGAAAAAAAAAAAAAATTAATGAGCTACGCCCTGCTTTGCTGGCAGGGAGTCAAGAGTCGCTGGGAGGAAACCAACAATTCAAAGAAATCTGTGCAGGGCTGCCTCTGACTCAGTGTGCAGTACAGAGACCGCAGCCTGGAAAAACGACTGACGCTGAGCCAGCTGAGTAAGAGAGGCCCACGACAGCATCTCTTTGTAAAACTGAACTTCTGGTTGTCATATAAATAATAATATAAAAAAAAAAAAAGAGAGAGAGGGAAAAAAATGTGTAGTTACAACTGTGGCAACGGGACTTCAACAATACAGTCGCTCAAACAAACAAACAATCGGTTGGCAAGGGACATCCCGAGGCTGGGTGAGTCACCCCATCCTCTCCTCCTGCTGCGCAGAGGTGGGGGCATGCAAACGGGGGTTAACATGGACAAGATTTGGGGGAATATAACAAGAAGCAGAGATGCTCAAAATGAAGTTCTGGATGATGGTGACTGCAGCAAGTTAACCAGGTGGGAGTGGTTTGCTTCCATGGAGGGAGATCAGGCAAAGAAGATGAATTAAGGAGTTTGCCACTCACAGTTTCCCGAGGTCAGCATTTCTTGTTATTTTAAAGAACTATAAAAATAGATCCTTTAGATCTGTAGAGAGCTGATTGGTGTAGTTGTCTCATGGATGCTACAGGCAAGACAGTGGGGATGTGCTTGAGATGTAGGTAAAGGGGGAAGATGTTTGTCAGAAAACATCTGTGTTAAAGGATGATCTGCATTGTGATAGAGTTGGTGATCTGCTTCTGTAGGGAACCCAGCTTACCTTTGCAGAGGCCCAGAAAGAGATAAAGATATACTGATAAAATACCTGGCAAAGGCTTTTCCCATTTTAATGAGGAGGATGCTGGATTGCCTTAGTTTGAAAGACAAAGCTGATGTTCTTTGAAGTCTCTACATGTGAAAAGGTCTTGCTGTTTTTCAGGTTATTCCTTCTCTCTGGTGTTATTGATATGTGTCTGGTCTAATTTTAGACTCTAGCAATCTACTTTAAAATGGAGCTATGGATAAAAGAGTAGCAAAGATGACACCGATGGTGGGCAAAGACATTGTGCCCAGACAAACCCAGGGGAAATATGCCACTGATGGCGAAAAAAAGGAGAGGTTTTTGTTCCCTGAGGATAAAATAAACCTCAGTGTTGGAATGTGCTTCTATACATGAATACAATATCCAGGGAAAGAAAAACATATGTGCTTACCCTGCAGAAGGAGCTGAAACTTCCACTAGCCTTCACTGTCTATTTGCCCTTCCCTGTTCCCCCAAGCAGAGTTTATTGGAGTGAATGCTCAGCTGCACACAAAACAGTGGTGTGCACAGTCCCAAAGCAGACTCTGTAGACCAGAGTTCAGCTGTATGGAAGCATCATCTGCCTCAGACCTGCTCACAAGTGACTGCCCCCCTGCCAGAGGGCAGCTGCCTGCCCACTAGCTAGCAGAATCATTGACCTGAGACCCATCAGCCAGAACATCTGCATCTAAAAGACATTCACAACAACAATGGAGCTCCCCAAACAAGATGGGTATGAAGTGACCTGTGACTGACAAAGCATTATTTGTTTAGAAAGAACAAACTCATTTTGTACTAATTGCTCGCTAGCCTGGGAGGCCACGTCAGACAATGACCAGCATCAGATGCTTCATGGGGAGACTGTGGGGCTCTGCAGTGTCAGCAGCAGCTTGCCCACAGGTGTGTTGCTTCTTAGCTCTCCATCTGAAAATGTGGGTGCCTAGCCAACAGAGTAAAGAAAAGTATACAGACAAGACAGACTGACTGTGGCCCTTCAAGAGCACTAGTTCCCTGCCAGCAACTGGCTTCATCCCTGTTGCTCCACCTGTCAAGCCAGGTATGAAAAGGAGTAACAACAAGTGTCAAGCAAACAAAGGTGTGAACAGCTGCTCCTACTCAGGAGCAATGAGGACAAGATGATGATTTAAGCAAGTGAGGGTGTCCCCCTAACATCAGGGTATGAAGAGGTCAGGGGACAGCTCAGCTTCCACTGAGCAGATTGGTAGCTCTTTGCTTGCATCTTTGCTTGCCCTATCTCTTGCATCTGGATAGGGAGGCAGGGTGGAAGTGAGAGAAAGGTAGGAGAATATTTCATATTGGTAAGATCTGTCACATTTTCTCTTGCTGTTTTTCTGTGGATGAAGGATTAGCTCAATAAGCCTTTATATGCATGTGATGGAGAACCAGCTCTACCCACCCATCTAGAGAAGAGACAAGTCTTTCTGTGTGCTCCTGGCAACTTCTCCCTTTAGGGTGTGTGGTTTTCACAAGGCAGGTTGCAATAGAAAACCCATGACGTGAAAGGTCTCATCAGGATCCAAGAGTCTAAAGCATGCTGCCAGTTTGACACACAAAGCTTGAGTTGCCTCAGATCTCCACAACATAAAATCACTCATTTCACAGGCTTTTCTGATTGCCTACAGCCAACTCACCAGGAGGTAGACAGGTCAAAGCCATGGGAATTTAAGCTCTGGGAATCTGGACTGGCATTTCCATACTCAATGAGTGGGTGAAGCTTTCCAATGTGTGCCATGCCTTTGCTGAAGCTTGCGGTTGTTGTATATCTGCTTTCTTTGCCATGCCCCACAAATTTGCAGACATCACTACTGTGTGAAGAGTAGCTTTTGGTGTTACAAGTTGAGCATCTGTAGTGACATTAGATAAAACAAACATCAAGCTTTCCCAAGCCCAAATCAAAGGAGGAATGGGTGATAAGGACTGGAAGATGTGGCATGGAGTTAGGAGTTGGGGAAACGTAGTGAGGCTTGGCTGAAAGCATCTAGAGAGAGGGGTGCCAGGGGAAACAGACTATGGGCTCTTTGCACTTTCTTCAGATGCTAGAAACTATGCTTGGAAGAGGTCTGTAGCTCAGTTTCCGTGCTCTCTGAGATGCTTTCAAGTAGAAATTCAACAGGAATTCAACATACTCTTTGAACACACTTTTCTGGATAACTGCCTGCAAATTCAAATTGCATTTTAAGCCCCTCTCCCCCCCCCACCCCCCCCCATCCTAAACAACATGACTTTCCACCTAAAGATACTTAAACTCTTTCCTCTCTCTTCTATGTGCTATTTGCTCCATGCAACCTCCTGCTGGCTGGTCGCAGGACAGGTGGAAGTGATACGCTCCACAGTGTTCGCTACTTGTCTGCTTGTCATGACATGGAGAAGGTGGGGTTGAGCCTGAGCTAATAGTGTGGGTTTATAAAAATAGAAACCAACAGGTTTCGTAGTGCTCTGTAGTGGTGTAACTGGGGTGTTTGTGTGTGTATCCTGGGGTTCTCCATGTGCTGCAGTAATTTGCAGAAACCTATGCTACATCTCGGAGCTCTAGGATAAACTGCATTTGGCACGTGTGCCCCTGCAGGGTTTCCAGTGGGAGCATTCATCCACCAGAGAGGAAAGGGCAATGGTGCCTTTATTTATAGCTTCACCTAATTCTGCAGAAGCAGATATTGGAAGTCACACCTTTATGATTTTGGTCATGTCTCTAATGTGTCTTGTCACGTCCCTGTCCCCCCAAGGACTGCTAGACTTCCACTGCTTAGGGAAGCTGACTTGACAAGCTCAGTGGTACAAAAAAGGAGTGGATTCCAGTCAGCACTGAACAGATGTAACTCTTCCTGTGCACAGCCTGAGTTTTGTTTAGATTGGCTTTTGGTAGTTTGTTGTTTGGGTTTTGGTTTGTTTTTTTGTTTCTGTGTTTGTTTGTTTTTGTTTTGTTAGTTGTTTTTGTGGGTTTTTTTCTTTTTTTGTGTGTGTGGGAGGTTTTCTTGGGTGTTTTTTTTTGTTTGTTTGTTTGGTTGGGGTTTTTTTTGGTGGCAGGGATGCTGTATCTTGGTAAACCTTCTGAAGAGCAAAACCTACAGAAACATCTACACCTGATTTTTCAAAAATCACTAAGGACTGACAGACTGAACTTTTGAAAGTGAATGGCAGGCACAACACTGAAAATGCCCTGAGTTGATAACATTTGTGTAAGAATGGTTTGTCACAAAGGAAGAAATTCTTCACTACAAGGGTGGCAAGGAATGGATTGTCCAGAGAGGTTGGAGATGCCCCCTCCCTGGAGATGTTCAAGGCCAGGTTGGATGGGGCCTTGAGTAGCCTGGACTAGTTGAGAGGTGTCCCTACCCATGGTGGGGAGGTTGGATTAGATGATCTCCAAATTCTCTTCCTAGGCCATTCTATGATTCTCTGATGCTCTACCTCAATTTCTTCCTTTTTTTTTCTGCTGGAAGCAGCCCAGCTGAAGATAACATGCAATGTGTAAATGGTACTTCTGCCCTAGCAGACCCATCTGAGCTCTACTTTCCCTAAGAACTTCTCCCATACCATATTAAAGAGCTGGTGGCTGGTGATATTCTCCACATGAAGGCCTCTCTTACCTATTCTGGCAACCAAGGAGATTTTCATTACTGCTTTCTCTTGCTCCTGGCTCATTTCAACCTCTGCCTTGTGTGTCTGCTGCATTGTGCAGAACATGCTGCTGATTGCTTCACTAACAGGTTTTACCATGTTAGGGGAGAGAAAAATAAATACTTGTGCCAGCACCAAGAAATGGCATGAGTTGACAGTGCCTTATTGTTTTCCTTTCATTCGGTGCTGACAAAGAGAATTAGCTGCAACACCCTCCTGCCTCCTGGACTGCAACTGTTCCCTTGGCTGTAGAAACAGACCTTGGCTAAGAGGCCAAGGCAAGGGCAAGTGCCATTTGTGTTGAGGTTTGATAGTGGAACATCTTTTTGTTTACATGCTGCTCCTATGGGCTGCCTGCACATGTTTGATCAACTGAAGGTTTGCTGGACTTTCTTCTTAGAGCTGATGTTGGTGTCCTGAGAAAGTGTTGGGACCTTCCTCCTGCAGCCAGAGATGGGGTTTGGAGGGTGCACGAAGGCTAACTGTGCTATGAAAATAAATGGCAGAGACTGCAAGAGACCTGGTACATGAACAAGGCATGCAGGAAGATCAATATTCAACTAAACCGAAAGAAAAGCTCAGGGAAAGACTGCTAGGGAAGGTGCATAGTGAGAAGGGAAGGGAAAAGGAAAACAAGGAAATGTAGCTGTGATGGAAAGGTAGGCTGGGCACTGACAAGGTCAGGGAAGGGCAGAGAGGGCTGAACACCGTGGGTGATACAGCCAATAAGGAATGTGCCTCTGAGCTCCAAGGCCATGACCAAAGTGCAGAGGGTTGGCAGGAGGCTGGGATGTCCTCTCCCTCTTGTTGCTGTGGCATGGCAAGAAGGGAGGGGATGATTTCTAGGTTTGCTTTTTCATTCCCTGACAAAGAGGGAAACGATTCTGGTGACTGTAGAGGCATAGTTCCCTTCTGAAAGAGGAAACATCTGTACATGTCACATTAAGGGCCAGCTTCTGAGTTTATTTGCAGCAGCTCAGAGCTGGAACAGCTCTTACTGACCTCATGGCAGCCTTGCTGGTTTTAAACAAGGGATTTAAGCAGTGCCAGCATGTCAAGAGAAAATTTGTGAGGTGGAAAACCTCTCACTTCAGCACAGAGACTGAGAATGGAATTAAACTCCCTCTCCTTCCTTGCTACCTGCTCCTCTGCTTCTTTCCATCTGTCCACTGGTCTTTTGAGAGGAAACATAAATTATGCTTTGCTTCCCTTCATACACACTCTCCTTTTCTGTGCCTTGTGCATTCACAAACACAGAAATTTTTGTGACTCCATTCCTTCTCCTTTTGTAGTGTACAGTCACCACTTTCGTGGCTCCCTTGTGTTTGAGGCAGGATATGGGCAGGAAATAATAACACAAGATTCAAACTGGAAGAATGCAAACCTATTATCTGGGGGAAAATAAACCCAAAGTTAGCTATACAGAGGGTGGGAGCCTTTGGAACTTGCAAGAGAAATAAAGCTGGAAGCAACTTAACAGGGACAGCAGACAGAGAGCAGGAGAAGAGCTTGCAATGTGATACAGCACTTAATGGAGGAAAAGGCAGATGATGTCATTTAGAGATCTTCAGATCACAGTATCACAGTGCATCAGAGGTTGGAAGGGACCTCAAGAGATCATCAGTTCCAACCCCCCCTGCCAGAGCAGGATCACTTAGGGTAGTCCGCACAGGAATGCATCCAGGTGGGTTTGGAAAGTCTCCAGAGAAGGAGACTCCACAACCCCCCTGGGCAGCCTGTTCCAGCACTCTGTCACCCTCACTGTAAAGAAGTTTCTCCTCATGTTGAGGTGAATTTTTCTATGTTCTAGTTTGAACCCATTGTTCCTTGTCTTATCACTGTGAACCACCCAAAAGAGCCTGGCCCCCTCCTCCTGACACCCACCCCTCAGATATTTATAGACATTGATGAGATCCCCTCTCAGTCTTCTCTTCTCAAGACTAAACAGCCCCAGGGCTCTCAGTCTCTCTTCATAGGGGAGATGCTCAAGTCCCCTAAGCATCCTTGTGGCTCTCTATTGGATTCTCTCCAGCAGGTCTCTGTCTCTCTTGACCTGGGGAGCCCAAAACTGGACACAGTATTCCAGGTGTGGTCTCAGCAGGGCAGAGTAGAGAGGTAGAAGAACTTCCCTCGACCTGCTGGACACCTTTCTTGATGCATCCCAGGATCCCATTGGCTCTCTTGGCCACAAGAGCACATTGTTGTTCCATGGAGAACTTGCTGTCCACCAGCATTCCGAGGTCTTTCTCTGTGGAGCTGCTTTCCAGCAAGGCAGCCCCTAACCTGTCCTGGTGCCTGGTGTTATTTCTCCCCAAATGTAGGACCTTGCACTTGTCCTTATTAAACTTCATGAGGTTTGCCTGCACCCAGCTCTCAGCCGGTCCAGGTCACGTTGGATGGCTGCACAGCCTGAGAGGTGTCAGCCAACCCCCCCAGTTTTGTATCATCAGTGAGATGCTGATGTCCTTCTTGCATCCACAAATCTCAGTGCTGTGTTTCACCCCTGCAGTGGTAATGACAATGAAAGCTGTAAGTGCTCATTGCTGAGAGGATTTGCCTCAAATCCTATGACAAGTGACCGCTCTAGCATAGCCCCAGCATTGCTGTGGGACTGAGGAATTGCCTGATTGCTCTGTGGTACTTTCATACTAGTCAAAGTCAGAAGCATCGTGTCCTTGTTCATCTCCATGCTGAATGCAAATTAAAGAAAGGGAAGGAGAAAGGGAGCATTCACCACACTGCTAGGATCTCAGGATCATTGGATAGCACAAAGAATTAAATACCTGGACTTTTTGACTTCAGATGTGCTTATAAAGGGTGAAACTTTGTGAGTGTGGAGCAAAAAAATCAGCAAGATGTTTCAATGGCACAAAATGATTGCTTGAATTTGATAGGTGTGTCTGGGCACTGCCATCCCTGTGAGTTACATGATCAACCAGACAGAAAATGAGAATGAATGAACTGAAGCAGAGGATGTGGCAGACTAGTAAGGAGTGCTCCCAGCTGAAGAATAAGGACTCTTGGAGGTGAATTGAAGAAAGGTTTAGGAAGATGTGGTTATTTGAGGGGATTTTTGGACCTTGGACTGAAGCTTAAAGATAACCCCAAAGCTGTGGATGCTGCCTTGCTCAGAACAAATGTTACATCTCCTATGACAGGCCAGAGTGTAGGTCTACTTTTTAATACTAGTACAGATTGGACTAGAGGATGAAACTGAGCAAACTGAGGCATGAGTTGAATAACTAGGAATAATGCCTTTGTGGAGAGCTGGTTCAGTACAGCTCTTGTAGCTGGTTATACTCCTTAAGCTGGTGATGTCTTCCTCAGGTTGTGCAGAAAGACACCCTTCGACCTCATGGACCACTTGGAGAGCAACTATTCCCACCAGGTATTACCAGCAGCTCCATCTGTAAGAAAAGTGGTCAGGGTGGAGGGGAATGGAGGTACTGATCTTCTAACCCTCCAAGTTTCATGGCAAGGATGGTCTCTGTGTGACTCAGAAGCAGTGGTGCAGCTGGGCAGGGACAGACCAGTTCTGACCAGGCAATGAAAGCCTGTGGGCTGCACTGCTGATTACAGAAGCTCCTTGCGCTGCCTCCCATCTGCTTGTTCCAATCCAGTGTTCTTACCTTCATGGCTCAATGTAGATGTGATATCTATGCCATTGGCTAAAGAGTGGGCATGATGGAGTCCTGAAAGTTAACACAGACCTCTGCATGTCACAGCTGTCAAAATAAGTGCTTGCAGACTGAAAGCAGGGTGAAAAGGGCAATGAAAAATGGAAGCTGCAAAATTTTTGGTAACTGACATGCATCTCCATCTTTCAGAGGGGTTTTATTGTTGTCTCTGCTGTCCCCTTTTTGGGGAGCTGAGTATGTGGGTCTATTGGAGACCTTAAACCCTTGCCTTTGTCTTTGCTGGATGCCAATCCCACCCAATACTCACACAAGCAGCAACTGCTGCTTGCCCCATTCTCCATGCTGGCTGGCAGCTGAGTCTGTCCCAGCAGCAGCTGATGCTGCTCACCAGCATGGGTCACGGGGTATGCACTCTGTCCCTCCCAAAATGCCTGGAGAGAGTCACCAAGCTGAGAAGCGCTGAGTCACAGGAGATCTGTGGGGGTTTCTCCTCCCAGAGGGGCAGTCTCTGCAGGCAGAATGTTGCTGCTCAGCCATGTGCTGTTTGTGAAGCTGAGTTCTTCATAGAAGAAAGGCCAGTTTGTCACTGCAATTTCAAAATCCTTTTGCCATCTAGGGAAATGTCAGCAGGCAGAAACAAGTAACAGGAGGGTTTGACCCAGACACAAAGAAGCAGTTGTTTTCTGCCTGTCCCTGCTGTCAGTGGTATTGGGTTGCTCAACGCTCCTCATGAAAACAGCTCTGGAATTTCTCTGCCTTCCATGAAGGCTGAAGACAAGTGAAGGGAAATGTCTTTGCCTGAATAAACACCTGACATGCTGTCACAGGGAGAGCTGGGATGCTGAAATGCAGCAGGGTGAGGGCTGGCATCAGACCCAAAGTGGGAGTTGAGGAGAATCCTCTGACAAAGCTGACATCTTGGTTTTGATCACTTGGTTTCCACCTGCAGGTGTAATCAATACCCAGGTAGTGGAGTGACTAAACTTGCCTACTGCTGCTGCTGGGTTTCAGCTGCACCAAGCAGTGGAGGCAATGGGTGTGAGAGAAATAAATTCCTGTCTCAAGAACCACAGAAGCATTTTCATGCCTGGGATACTTTCCTATTTGCTTTCCCCCAAGGTGGCCCCTCTCACCTTGGAGACATTATGGCACCTGAAACCATAGGCCACATGACCATGAGATTATTTACAGCTGCAAAGTCAGGAGCAAAAGACATTTTGCAGGTCAGAATCCAAGTTAGGGGAGCCTGAGGGGCTGGATGTGGAGGAGCTGGGGTGTATCAGAAGAGGATATCAGGGTGGTATCCTGGCTCAGACAGCCTGGTGTTTGGCAGAATGGAGAGTGTATTGTGCCCCTAGCTGGCACACTGATTTGTTTTCTGATCCATTCCACTCTTGATGGATGGCTCAAGGAGGATCCTTCTGTGTTCAGGCTTGTTCACAGCTGGTGGAAACTTGTTCAAGACATCCTTTCTCACCATCATCAGCCCCATAGCGAAAGGGAAGGGACACAACGGTATTGATCCAAGTCAAGGAAGAGGAGGAGTTGCAATGGGATGGTGCAGATCTGCACCCTAGCCTCCACTGATGAGAAGAACCTCACCCTTTTCTGTGCAGCTCTTACATCACCTTGAACTCAGAAACCAGCAAGCACCTCTGTCCAGTCTCTTCCACCCCTGGATTTGCTAGATTTAAGGTCCAAGGCATTAAAGCAATTAAGTCTAGTTATCACAGAGAGTGTCCCCACATACCTATTTGTCTGAGCTCACTGCATCTCTGAAAGGCTGGTGCCAGGCAGTCCTGTGTGCTGGACCACTCTCAAAGGCAAGTGCTGGCTGTGGAGAGGTCTGCCAAATGGGATCAGAGCAAGAAAACAAGAGTCAGTCTGAGCACTTCAAACGGTCAGTCTCGACAGAGAGCTCATCAGGACCTCACAGTGGTCTGTGCTAACACTGCTGCTATTCAATGCACTTCTCATAATCTGGAGAGGAACGTGAACAGCAAGTTAGAAGTTTACTTGTGGCCCACAGTTACTCCAGAGAGGCAATAAAAAGCTGACTGCAAAGGGCTGCAGAAAATCTTCTGGCACAGAGTGGCTGGGCAGTCCCTGCCAGATGAAATTCAGTGGCAGCAAATGTAAGGGAATTCTACAGCCTGGCTGCACAGACACACTGAGCAGCTCTAAGTCAATTGCTGCCAGCAGAGAAAGAGTTCTTGAATTCAGTGCAGCCAGCCTGCTGGAAACACTCTCTCAAGGCTATGTGGAGGTCAAAAGGCCAAACCAATGAAATGCTAGGAGTAAGAGCAGAAGAAACAAAGAACATGTCTCTGTGTACTTCATGGTCTGCTGAAAGTTTGAAGGTTGTGAGTGCTTCTGGTTACTCCTTTGAAGAGCATAGAGAAACACTACTAAGAATAGAGAGGATGTCAACAATGGTCAGAAGGAAGGTGGAGTTTCTGGCCAAGCAGAGATGGCTAATCTTGGAAAAGAGATGCCTGAAAGGGAATCACAAATGGTATGAAGAATGTCAACAGAAGACTAACATTCATGCAGGCCCATATCACAAAAGCTAATGCAGCTGATAAAATGGTTGGGCAAGAGGTTTAAAATAAACAAGCCATGAACTTCCATGTAGGCACAGAGGAATAATGGAACTCACTGCCATAGCCTGTTGGTGGAAGACGTTGCATGAGTTAATTGGGCACATCTATGCAGCACGTTTCCTTTGGTGGCTGTTGGATGCAGTAGCACAGATGCTGCCTTTGCATCAGAAGTATCCTAAACAGCAGGCTGATGGAAGGTGAGCAGGTACACTGGGATGGAGTTTGTATTTCCTCTGCCTCTTCTACTTCTTTTTTGTAGCAGCTGGTGACTGCTAAAATAGAGACACTGATTCTTCAGTCTGGGTTGCTACAGGTTGTCTGACAGTTTGGGGAAAACTACTTTTTTTTTTTTCCCCTACAGTCATATTCCAAATTATTACCTGACAGCTAGTGAGATATTACAGGAGAAGTGAAAAGCGAACCAATGAGCTGGAGAAAACTACAAACTTCCAGATGAAGATCTGACATCTCTTATGGACATGTTCTTTGCACTGGTGTGCTAGGGCATGCCATAAACCAGAAACAGGGACTTTTGAGTGAAAGTAAGCAAAGATTGTGGTGATGGTTTATAAAATCAGAAGAGCGTTGTTTTGCCTACTAGCTTTGCCAAGGCAGTAGATGTCCTTAGCTTTTTTAGGAGATAGAAGAGAGATGTAGTCTTTCCTTGATGGATGAGCAGTAAATACACCATGTCTGACCCCAGCAGTTACACCTGTCCAAGCAGAAAATGCCAAATTCCATATCAGCAATGACATTTGGATTCTCTGTATTTGCAACTGGGGGTAGAACGTTTGCAGAAGTAACTGAGAGTGAAACTCTTTCCCAGGCATGCTGGTCTTTACAGCTTGCCCAAAATCATTCTGGGAGCTGAATTTCAACTGAAGAAAATAATTTTCCATAGATAAGCAGGAAGGAGGTACAAGCTGCTCACAGACAACTTTTGCAGAAGAAAAGATAACGAGCTGCAAGTCCAGGGCTGTGATGTGTTGGTAAGAGAAGCACCTTGGTTGTGGCTTGGCACAGCTTCAACCAGCGAGTGGTCCTGACCATAGCTTCTCTGTGGGTGTTTCAGGTTCCTGCCACAGCTCTGGGAGAAGGAGAATATACTTTCTACAAACAGAACTTCACAGCCCCATCCATTTCAAACACCTTGATTTCTGATGTCAGCCATGTCATTTAATGGCCAACCTCTACTCAGAGACCACAGCTTTTAAGATGATGTGTGTCCTAAACCATTCCAGCTGTGCTTCTGCTTTTTTCCCCCTGTTCTGTTCTTCCCAGTCTCTGACTCCACCTTCTCTGCCTGCCCACCCGCCCTCCTCTCTAGACAATGTTTTTCCATTTAATTTTATGAGACAAACTCGAGGCATTTCCATCCCTTCCCCCAAGCCTGGAGAAGAAAAACCCACATCTGTAGGCCATTCACAGCTGGAATATCTCTTCTGACATTCCTTGCTTTGAAATCCAATCCACGTAGCCTTCTAACCACTCAGTGCAGGCATGGCAGAAAGAGGCTTTGTGAGGGGAATCCATGAAGAAGCCTGTGCCCCCTAGACCCCTTTGCAAGTGCCAGGCTGCAAGATCCCAGACACTGTTATTTAGGTCGTGTGCTTCCTAGTTTTGTGGTCTCCAAGTACTCTCTTTGTAAGCAATTCAAAAAGGGGACTTGATTCTTCTAAAGTGTTAAACATACCCAGCAAGAGTGAAATGAAGCTCTCTGAAGCTCTGTGCAGCTTCCAACAGCCACAATTGGCCTGTGGGCTGAATTTTGCTGTAGAGCTCAGGCTTCGAGTGACTTCTCCACCACCAAAAGAATAAAGCTTCAGGTTTCTTGCATCCTCCTTGCCCACATAGAGTAAATTGCTGTAATCTGACCCCTGCTTGCTAGGAAGGTGGACAATTTGTAATTCCATTTTGAATACCTTAGCACAGAGCCTTATTTGTTGTCACTGTGTTTGCTTAGCCTGTGTAGGCTTTCATCTATGACTGCATTGCTGAGTGCTTTACAATGCTAGCAACCACACTCATCTTTGTCATAAATGCCCTGGCCATGACTAACAGGACAAAGATCATTGAGCTGCTGCTCTGGTATTTAAGACCTGGCACAGAAGAAGCAGGTGTGTCTTTTGCTTAAAAAGAAAAAGAAAAAAAAAAAAAAGGAAAAAAGATAAAAAAAAAAAAAAAAGGATGGGGGTGTCTTGTTTGTTTGCCAATAGGATTCTCACTCCTTTTATGTTCTGATAAAGTGCCCAGTGACAAATCCCTTTCCTGGGGTTGCTCACTGTGCAGTAACCTTGGGTGTTTCACACTGTATTGAGTCTCTGGGATCATAATGGGTCCAGCTACCTTCACTTCTGATGTCACACCAAGATACTGTTGTACTCATAGTGTATGCCTGCTTGCCTGGAAACATCTGCCTCAGTGTCCCTACTTGTACTGCAGATCTGAGCAGGTTATATTCTTCTGCATTAGTATTATTTTGGAACCATTCCTGGTTGATTGTTGAATTTTCACTCTTAAAGTGAATGAGCCAACCTCATGAAGTGCAACAAAGCCAAGTGCAGCACCTGGGCTGGGGCAATCCCAAGCACAAATATACATTGGGTGAGGAAGTGGCTGGAGAGCAGTCTCAAGGAGAAGGACTTGGGGGTATCAGTTGATGAAAAACTCAACATGAGCCAGCAGTGTGCGCTTGCAGCCCAGAAGGCAGCTGTGTGCTGGGCTGCATCAAAAGAAGTGTGAGCAGCAGGATGAGGGAGGTAATTCTCCCCCTCTGCTCTGCTGTCTTGAGACTCCACCTGGAGTACTGTGTCTAGCTCTGGTGCCCCCAGCATAAGAGGGACATGTTGCTGCTGGAGTAGGTCTAGAGGAAAGCTGTGATGATAATCAGAGGGCTGAAGCACTCCCCTGTGGGGACAGGCTGTGAGAGTTGGGGTTGTTCAGCCTGGAGAAAAGGCAGCTCTGGAAGCCCTTATAGCAGCCCTTCAGTACCTGAAGGGGGACTACAAGGAAGCTGGGAAGGGCCTTTTCACAAGTGATAGGATGAGAGAATGGATTTAAGCTTGAGGAGGGCAGGTTTAGACTGGATTTTAGGAAGAAATTCTTTACAGTGAGGATGGTGAGACACTGGTACAGGCTGCCCAGGAAGGTCATGAATGCTCCCTCCCTGGAGTTGTTCAAGGTCAGGTTGGATTAAGCCTGCATCAATCTGGTCTAGTGGAAGGTGTCCCTGCCCATGGCAGGAGGGTTGGAACTAGATGATCTTTAAGGTCCCTTCCAACCTAAACCATTCCATGATCTCTGGATTTATGAGTGTATGTACATGCACTCAAGAGATGGAGGAACATATTGTAAAAGAGCTGTATCATTTTTCTAGTTGCAAAACCCAGAGAGATTAAAGGGCTTCATTCACCTTTTTAGAAGTTAACTGTTGCAGGATATGATTTCTGCTGTCTTCTTTCACTTTATATTACTACAGACACTGTTCAGCTCGTGTCTTAGCTGAGAGGATAGTGATAAACCACCGAGCAAAGACATAACACATTTTATAGGGACTTGTTTGACTCATTTTAGCCTTCTAGGCTGGCCCACACAAGGCAGTGTAATATAATCATCTGCACCTATCTGAGCCATAAACAGTCTCTCTGGTATCTCAGTTTAACTCACGTGTTTTGACCATTTCCTGAGAAGATTATTGAAGAGAAAAGGGGTTAGGAGCTCTGGAGAATAAGTGATTGCATTTTCTTTCTTTCTTTTGATTTTTTTTTTTTTTTTAATCAAATAGAATTGTTCTTTGTGTGATGCAGTCACCAGAACATCTGGAATAGACAGCATTTTGGGGAACATGGCTGCTTGTGCCTGGAGCTAAAGTGTCCCTAAAGGCTTCATATTCCCAAAGGAATACCTTTGTAGGGATGAGATTGAACTTGCATTGGTATTAAAGACAAACACAATGCTCAGTACGCTTAGTGACACTTTATTCTAACAGTCTAAGGAAAAAGACCAAACCATATTATTAGTAATGATTATTACTGTTATCTGCTCTATAGGTATGCTGAGAAGCTAGAGTCCAAACATGCTAGGTGCTGGTCAGAAATGTAATGAGCCACCACTGTTCTTAGAGGTAAATGTGATGCTAAAATGCAGCAGTGGCCATCTAAGAGATCTGCATCCCTGATTCAGAGTGCAAGGGTTAGTCTGAAAGAATGCCAGCTTCTTCTCATGTGCTTTTAACTTTTGATGCTTTGGAGAATATTTGTAGACATGTGATGCTGACCTTTCCACCTTGGTTATTCTGTTGGCTGACGTCCACATGGTTGTCAACAGGAGCCTTGAGACCTACCTTTGGAGGCAACCAGTCCTGTCACGCTGGGACTGTAGGCTCTCCACCTGCTGTGAGCAGCTGGAGATGGTCACAGCTACTGCTCCCAGGGTCTCCTCTGGAATTGTGGTTTCTCATCAGTTCTGAAAATCTGGCTCTCGCTCCCAGCATTGAAAGCAGTGTGATTCCTTTTGACCAGTGGGTGACCCAGGGCAGGGCAGGACTGGGACAGGCAGTTCTTCTGAAAAGCTAGGCTTGCACACACAGTGATGAAACTGTGTTCTGGAAGGATGGAGGCAAGTGGAATATGCTGCTTCAGGGGGAAGATCCAAAAGAAAATAACTGGAGTAATGGAAAGAGTTTGAGTGAAAGGAAATTTTCAGTTGAATGTCAGGAAATCTTTGCTAGCAACTGATTTTTGTTGGTGTGTGAAATAGCTTCCCAAGGGAAACCCAGTAATGGAATCCTAGCCCATTAGTTTTGGTCTCCAAAACTGGACTGGACATAGAAGAATACACTGTAGGCCAGGAAATGAACTTGCTGTGGCTGGAATGTAGACTATGGGTGTGACCCTGCACCATAAAACCCCTATGTGAATGTTGCCAGTGACCTCAGGGAACACAGGCTCCTTCAAAACAGTTATCCAGTGCTGGATTTCCATCTCTCTTCTACACTTGAAGTGGTTTCTTGTCAGAGCAACAGTGGTGGCAGTCACCAGGATATCCAAACCCATACCTTGTCGTTCAGTTCTGCTGCTCGTCGCCGTCAGGCAGCTGTTTAAGGAATGCTGCAAGCGTCTCTCAGGTACACTAAGGTGCTCTTAGGAAGAGAGAGACTTACCTACTTCTCATCAGTAGGGATGGGAGAGAGCACATCCATACAGGCCTGCAAAGTTCTCTTTATCTGATCATTGGAAACTCACCCCAGCCTATGATCTGGCCCTTCTACCAGGCTTGCTCTTCACCTGTTCTCTCTGCTCTCCTGGGATTCCTCTGCCCTTACAGCAAAGCCAGATAACACTTTTTGGTTCTCTCATGCTTATGACTGGTCCCAGGGTACATCTTTGTCTCTTACCAAATGTATCCCCAAGGACCCATCCTTCTTCTACTTTTTACAGTCTTTTCCAGTGTTCCCCAGTTATGCTAAGGTGTGTGAGTGCTGGGGTGTACAGGGCAGTGCAAAAAAGGGTGGAGGCAAATAACTGTGGCTTT
The DNA here is from genome assembly GCF_027791375.1 of Indicator indicator. Lineage (NCBI taxonomy): Eukaryota > Metazoa > Chordata > Aves > Piciformes > Indicatoridae > Indicator > Indicator indicator. The sequence continues at coordinate 5,701,339 of NC_072023.1, read as the reverse complement.
AAAAGTAAATAATTTAAGCAACAATAACTTCTCCACCCAGGTAATCACAGTGAACAAACATTCTGCATGTCAAAGGTGTTTCTGGAGATAAGAGTTAGCACAGTTAGTCCCCTGCTTTCTTAGCTTTATCTGGGGCTCAGCACTTAGTGTCACCTAGCTCTGCTGAAGGCAAAGTCATGTCCCTCTAAGAAGCAGTCCCAGCCATTTTTCAAGGGGAGCTCTTTGTGCTGACAATAAGCTCCCAGTGTGGCAAGTATGCTGTTTTCCCAGGTGGGTGTATTTAACCCCTAAAAATTTGCCTTTGACTCAGAGAATGCAGACAAATAGTCTGGAGGAGTAGAGAAAAGAGACAAATATGGAGCAAAACTCCTTCTGATGGCTAAGAGAAACAGCTTCATAGTTGCAAACTGCACTTTGCTTGCAGGCTGAGGCTTTTCTTTTCCCTTTTTTCTTTCTTTTTTTTCATTACCTATGTAAATGCCACTTGCTGGAGATCATCTCTGTTCCTTCAGCTACCCAGCCAAGGGGAGTTCTATGAAAGAACTCCTGGAGGTTGCTGCTGAATATTTGGCCTTGTGACCTTCCTGACACGCACTGACAGACCTTCACCACGTTGTGATGGTTGCCCATCAAGGGAGTGACAATTGTGCTGAGGCACAGAGACAGCTGTGCCACACCAGAAGGCTGTTGAAGCTGAAACTCTGCAGTATTTGTTTTGCAACAGCGCAGTGCTTGCATCAGTGAGTCCCCAAGTCATGAGAGCGGGTGCAGTGACAGGGTGACACTGCCTACGTGCTCACCTAAATTCTGTCACTGAGTACTCTGCAGTGGCTCCCTGGTTTGGTGTTACCAGCTGTAGACATGTACAGTTGAGCTTGGAGCTGCGTGCAAGAGCAATTAATGCCTTATGTACAAACCCATCCTTTCCTTTGTAGTCATGGCCCAGCATCACAGAATGTTAGGGATCGGAAGGGACCTCGAAAGATCATCCAGTCCAACCCCCCTGCCAGAGCAGGATCACCTATACCAGATCACACTGGAACACATCCAGGTGAGTTTCACACATCTCCAGAGAAAGAGACTCCACAACCCCCCTGGGCAGCCTGTTCCAGTGCTCTGTCCCCAAACGCTTGCAAATCTTGTGGAGGTGAGCAGTACCTGCTCATTTCTTCAGGAAGGATTTTTTTCTCCTTGTACTCATTTTTAGAATTCCCTGAGCTATTCCCTTGGACAAAAAAACTAAACCAAAAGAGTCTGAAAACAACAATAATCCATCAGAGAGAAGGTCCATCTGGCCCAATGCTCTCCACCATAGGTGTTTTAAGGAGAGCAGATAAACAAAGAAGGACTACATTTGTCAGGGTGCTGACATGCTCACAGGTCTATGCTAAGGGACCAGGAGATATATTTCAGATCAGTCTGGGGCCTTCAGTCCCTGCCTGAATGATGTTGTAGGTGTGCCTGTCCCTGCCTCTGTCTCCTGAATGGGGCTGGGACCTGCACTGCAGAGATTTGCTCTCCTGGATGGAGCCCTTGGACCAGAGTCAGAGTTTCCCACTCCATCCCACTCCCTGCACTCACCATGAATCAGGCAACAGCAAGACTGCCATTTGCCTGAAATGTCAGGAGGTGTTCAACTCCAAAAACTCTCTCAAGGACACACAACACAAAGGTTACAAGTGGAAAGAGGATTTTATTTATTTTTTTTCCTGACCTTGTTTCAGAGCTGATGCTCACTAGCACAAAGCCCATTGTGTAGCCAGGAGTAGGCTGATGTGCTCTCAGTTTAGTGGGCAGCAGACTTTTGTCTTCCAAAACTTGAGAGTCTGAGAGAGCCTGGGCTCAAGTGGTGCCTTTGAGGTGCAAGAACTGCAGCCAGAACCTAGCAAAAAGGGACAAGAGGAGGCCTGAAAAGATGTGCTCAATGCTACAGAGGAAAGGAAGCAGCTCCAGGGGAACCCAAGAAGCTTCCCCGTCCTAGGAGCATAGAAAGCTTCCTCCCCCCAGATGCGGGGCACGAGAGGCCATCTCCATGGTGCATGAGCAGCAGCAGCAGCAAAGAACTGAGCCAAAGGGGCCCGAGGGGGTGCTGACAAGGGGCTGTGCTCAGTGCTACAGAGGAAAAGAAGCAGCTCCTGGGGAACCCAAGAAGCTTCCCCGTCCACGGAGTCCAGAAAGTTTCCTCTCCCCGGATGCGGGGCCCGAGAGGTCATCTCTGTGGTGCATGAGCAGCAGCATGAACCTAGCCAAGAGGGACCAGAGGAGGCCTAACAAGTGAATGTGCTCAATGCTACAGAGGAAAAGAAGCAGCTCCCAGGGAACCCAAGAAGCTTCCCTGTCCTGGGAGTATAGAAATTTTCCTCCCCCCAGATGCAGGGCATGAGAGGCCACCTTCGTAGAAGCACAAAGCAGGTCCCTGGCCAGAATGGCCCAAAGGAGACCTGGCAAGGGACCATGCTCTGTGCTGCAGAGGAAGGCAAAAAAACCCCAGAGGCATTTACCAGCCCCCTTGGGGGAAAAAAAGCCTTCCTCCCTCCAGCTGCAGGGCACGAGAGGCCATCTTCGTGGTGCATGAGCAGCAGGCAGTGACCCAGCCAAAAGGGACCAGAGGAGCCTTGACAAGTGGTCGTGCTCAATGCTGCAGAGGAAGGCAAAAAACCCCCGGGGCCCAGTGCCAATCCGCCCCAGGGGAAAACATTCCTTCCTGACCCCAGCACTGGCGATCGGCTCCTCCCTGAGCATGTGAGCAAGACCTGCTTCCTCCTCCCACAGGCTGGGCATGCCTCCCAAGAGATGCCCAAACCCTATTCTCCCTCACCCTGCAGCCATCTCAGGACATTCTGAAAGTGCCCCTGGCCTGATCGACCTTGGGGGCAGGAATCCTTTCCTGTGCCTGGCAGGACACCAGTGGGTGCTCCAAAGCACTGGATACCCTGGCAACATCTCTGCATCCCATTTCTTACAGCTACTGGCTCCAGAAGAGATGCTCTGCAAGTGCTCCTCAAAGCTGAAAATCCTGATTCCCACAGGCACCTCCAGAAATTGGTGGTTCTTCTCATCTTCTGCAACCTAGTCTAGCTTCTGGTCTTCCTCCCTCAGCCCTCACCAATTACTTCTGCTGGCTCCTCAAGGACCTCCTCTGGGATATCTCTGGTCTGCTCCTAAGTCAGGGTCTGGCAGCAGGCACAGGGGGATGCTCCCTTTTATACTGTCCCAGGCACTGTCACTGCTGTGTTGCCATTGCCAGGTGATGGCATTGTGTCATCAGGGGGATGTGCCCCCCATGTGCAGCCCTGCCCATTGGCACCCCACCCACCGCTCCTCTGCCCAGCATCCTTCAGAGGAAGCCTTTGGGGTGCTGTCCCTGAGGCAGACCCTGTGCCTAGGAGGCCTGGGAGGCTTGTCCCTGCCCTTGGTGGCCATGCACTGCTGTGCATCCCTCATGTGTCACACAGGATGTTAGGGGTTGGAAGGGACCTCCAGACAGGGACCAGATTAGTGCATTGTCCACTTGGCACACACCTGTAGGATTCCTGACCCTTCAAATGAGACACATAGGTGAGGACAGGAGGACTTGAGCCTTGTGCTACGTTCAAAAGATAAAGGGAAGCTAAGAAGGACCTAGAGTACAGGCATATTGAAGCACTGTCTACTGTTTTCCTGTTTCTATTTCTCAAAGGATGCTGACACCTGGGAAGGGCTCAAAATGTAGTTTATATAAGGGAGAGTTAAGAACTGGCTTAATCACAGTCTACAAATATTGCACTTGGGAGAGAGATTTCTGATAGTAAACAGTGCTGGCAGAAAAGGTCTTGTTGAAATCTATGTTGCACCTACCTAGTAAATAAAGCCATCTAGGGCCAGTTCTCTGAGCCTCAGGGCAAGTGGCACAGCATGCCCCTGAATAAAATGCCTTCATTCCCAAAGAAGGTAGCCTTGCCCAAAGAACCTGTTGGGAACAGTGCCCCTGACTTTTGCTATCAGACTCAGCCCTGCTGTTGTTGGGAGAGCACTAGCTGCCACAAGCCAAAACTTGCCACAAAGCTTCTTAAACTGTTAACAGTGCAGAAAATTACATGTCAGGGCTCGAGTTCATGGCCTGAGCTGCTTAGCTTACTGATGCAGAAGTCATAGAACCATAGAACACGTTGGGTTGGAAGGGATCCTTGAAGGTCACCTTGTCCAGCCCCCCTGCAGTTAAGTGGGGGACATCTCCAACCACACCAGGTTGCTCAGAGCCCAGTCAAGTTTGACACTGAATGTCTCCAGGGATGGGGCCTCCACCACCTCTCTGGCAAACCTGTTTCAGTATTTTGCTACCCTCATTGTAAAGAACTTCCTCCTTGTGTTCTGCCTAAATCTACTCAGCTCCAGTTTCAAACCATTGCCCCTCATTCTGTTGCTACAAGCCCTTCTAAACAGCCCCTCCCCAGCCTTCCTGTAGGTTCCCTTCAGATATTGAAACACCTCTACAAGATCTCCACAGAGCCTTCTCTTCTCCAGGCTAAACAACCCCAACTCTCCTAGCCTGTTTTTGCAGGAGAGGTACTTCAGCCTCTCCTGAGGCTGGTCATGATCAGATGGTACTGATCATCTTTGTGACCATCCTCTGGACCTGCTCCAGCAGGTCCATGTCCTTCCCATGTTCAGGGCCCCAGAGCTGGACACAGCACTTCAGGTGAGGTGTTAGCAGAGCAGAGTACAGTGGCAGAATCACCTCTCTTAGTCTGCTGGCCACACTTCTGATGCAGCCCAGGAGAGGATTGGCCTTCTGGGATGCAAGTGCACATTGTTGGCTCATGTCCAGTACCCCCAAATCCTTTTCTGCAGGGCTGCTCTCAATCTCATCATCAAATTCACCCCAGGGGCTTGCAGTTGAAGGCCATCTAGAGACAGAGTGTGCACTCCAAACTGGATAGCCAGTGGGACAGTTTAGGGACAGTAAGTTCCTTGTAATTTGAAGTCTTTCAGCCCAGCTTGGATATCTTCCTTTAAAAGACAGAGAAACCATGGCCTTAGTGTGGGCAGGAGAGAGCCCAAAGGTGAATGCTGTGCATGGAGTCAAAGCAGGTCTGCAGTCTGCAGTCTCCATCAGATGCACCTGTATCCTGAAGGGTGTGATCACTGCAGGGAACACCTCTATGAGAACCTCCTGATGATGTGAAAGCAACTAATTCCCTGTCGTCACTGCTAGGAGCCCTAAGGTCTGTGGAAAGCCCTTGATTAAATCTCTCTGCCTCTGGGATAGGAGATTGAAGTGGCACTCCCTGCACTCCCTGATGCTCTTTTCTGTGGGAAGTTTCATTACCTAAACATAATCTAGTAGCTGAAAAGGGCTGTGGGGGCTCAGAAAAAGAGAGAGAAGCTTCTTAGGGGTGGACATAGGCACTTCAAGCCATGGTTGGTTTCCAAGCAGTGATGGAATAAGCTGGCTGAGATCCTGCAGGCATCAAATTGCTTTCCCTGCATGTACATTTTGGCCATGTTCTAGTAAGTTGGGTGTCTGAATCAGGGTCCCAGTGTAAGCCTGGGAGTGAGGAGGTGGAGAAGGAATAGTGCAGGAATCTTCCCATTAGGAAATACAGTCAGAGTGGCCAGCTTGGATGTATGGCTCCTCTGGACATCCTTGCCTCTGCTTGCCAGGATACATCCCCAAGACAGCAATTGATGTCATCTAGGACACCTTGTATTTTACCAGATTTAATCTGCAACTCACAAGTTTTTGGTTTTGTTTTGTTTTGTGGTGTTTTTTTTGTTGTTGTTTTGTTTTGTTTTTTATTTAGCAACAACAAAAATACTTCAGTAGCTTTTCTGTCCTAGAGGATCTCAAAGCCTCTTGAGGACTACATTAGAGCTTTCAAAAAGACAGTCTCCAGCAGTTAAGCTGTAAAAATGGCTGTGAAGGATTGTGGGGAAGTTCAGTCACTCCAGGTTTTCATTTTAATTTAATAATTATTAAATGCATTTTAATCTATGAAGGGAAGGGAACAACAGCTCTGCTCCAGCAAAGCTGTGAAGCACACATTTAGGGTCTGTAGCAGACTGTGGGTGGAAAGAAACACCAGTACATTCCAGAATGGTTTTGTTGGGAGTCTTAGGAATATAGCATTGCAAACATCACTGTCATCCCAGACCCAGAGCATGATGACAGCAGAGGGAGGTGTTATCCTGGACTGCTCTGTTAGCCCAAACCAGAAGGTGTTCCAAGGCTGCAATAGTAAAATGTGGTACAATAGGACAGACAGACTTTCTTAGGGCTGATTGAGGACTGCACAATATAGGTTGGAGTTCAGATGCTCATTAGCAGAGCCCTAGGGCATCCTTAGGATTGCAACACAGGCAGACTTACTGGGGAGTGGTAAAGGGCTGTAGTGCAGGACAGTGACCTGCTTTGAGGATCATGAAAGAGAAGCAGCTGACCTGTGACTGCATCCAGTCATGCGCTGAAATGTGAGGGATTTTGCAAGTCAGGATTGTGGTGCATTGGTAAAGCTGCGTGTGAGACTTCAAGGCTGAAGGGAGTAATTAAGGATGTTTGTTGTGTCCAGCACTGGATTAATGGAATGAAAGACCAGCTCTGCAATCTCTGTTTTAACCCAACCCTTTGAAAGCTTATTTCAAACCAAAGCAGAGCAGCAAATTCTTGATTTAAAAGGAATTAGGGTGGGAGAAAAACCTCTATTCAGAGTTCTAAGGAAAAAATCCTTTGGTGAAGGCTAGCAGGTGAAAACTGCAGAGAGTTAGAGCTGAGCCTTCTCACTACTTGTCCAGCACTGAAGGCTGACCATGAATGACTGCAGTATACTTGAGCAGGGCTCCAGCTCTCTCAAACCACCCTCTTTACCATTTACCTAACCCCTAATCCTCACCCACACTGTCTTCAGTGTAGCTCACCTGCACATGCACCAGCCCAGTGGAAGCAACCCCTCTGAGCTGTGTTCCCTCCTGTTCCATCCATCCAGTCTTTCTAGTTTAACAGCCTCTGTGAGGCTGCAGGCTTCTTTTTTTTTTGTGTGTGTCATCCAGGGAAACACACCCACCTCTCTCTCTCCAGCCCCATCTTCTGCTTTGCTCAGAGATTCTGTAACTCATGTGAATAAATTTCAAGCATTGCAAACTACAGCCAGTTTGAAAAAAATAAAATAAAATCATAGGAATTAGAGATGGGAAAATCTCGGCTAGTTCACAGGATCACAGGATGTTAAGGGTTGGAAGGACCTCTGAAGATCATTGAGTCCAACCACCCTGCCAGAGCAAGATCATAGAATCTGGCACAGGTCACACAGGATCACATCCAGATGGGTCTTGAAAGTCTCCAGAGAAGGAGGCTCCACAACCTCTCTGGTAAGCCTGTTCCAGTGCTCTGTGACCCTCACAGGGAAGTTCTTCCTCACATTGAGGTGAAACCTCCTGTGCTGTAGTTTATATCCATTGCCCTTTGTCCCTTCACAGGGCACAACTAGGCAGAGCCTGTCCCCTCCCTCTTGACCCCCAGCCCTCAGATATTTATAGACATTTATTAAATCCCCTCTCAGTCTTCCCTTCTCCAGACTACAAAGCCCCAGGGCTCTCAGCCTCTCCTCACAGGGCAGTGCTTCAGACCCTCAATCATCCTGGTAGCTCTCTGTTGGACTCTCTTGAGTAGATCCCTGTCCCTCTTGAACTGGGGAGCCCAAAACTGGATGCAATACTCCAGGTGAGGTCTCACCAGGGCAGAGTAGAGGGGCAGGAGAATCTCCCTCAATCTGTGGGACACACTCCTCTTAATGCACCCCAGGATCCCATTGGCCTTAATGGCCACACGGACACATTGCTGTCCCATAGAATAACTTCATCCAGTTCATCCAGTCCATCTCCTCACATCCAAGCCCAGCCCTGCTCCTCCAAGATTCTTGCCTACAGTAAGATTTCCAGTGCCTGATCCAGTCTGGTTGTGTATGATCTAAGCAATGGGCATCCTTTACTTCTCATGAGAAACTGTTCCACAGATGACCCTTTTTCACTGTTTGGAAGAGGTTTCTGAAGTTTTCTTTCTATTCTGCCTAATTTAATTTCTCTGAGATCTGCCCATGGTAACACACCAGTGAAATGTTCTCCTGCTTCATGCTTAGCCTGTTCGGGTGGTGGTAAATAATTCTCCTTCGGTCAAGCTGCTTGGCCACCATGCTTAACACTCACAGCAATTATAACCCTTGGCTGCCTGGGAGAAACTCAGGCTGAGATGAGCAGGTTAATGAGTATGCAGAACACAGAAGATGTTGCTAGTAGCATTGCCTCTTTATTGTAACAGTCACTTGACACTTCTCATTGCAAGGTTTGGCTTTGTTTGCTTTTGCCTTTGCCAAACTTGGAGCCAACATCTTCTAGCTCTTGTCTCCTTCATTTATTTTATTTTATTTTGTTTTATTTTGTTTTATTTTATTATTGTATTTTATTCTATTCCTCTTGGGTTTTGTTTTAATTTCAGTCAAAACCACATAGATGTTTCTGAGAACAAGGCTGGCAAGGGAATATTCTGATTTATACATATTTTTAGGAAAAGAAAAAAAACCACCCTTGATTACTTTTTCTTTTACAGAAACAGCCTCTGAGCAGTCTCTTGCTTTAAAATATTTTTTTTTTCTGTCAGGAGCACACTTTTTGCCATCTCTGACAAAATTCCCCCCAAATTTGGCTAAACAATGAGCCTTTGAGTAATTGCAGCTTGAGCCTGCTCAGAAAAAGCTAATGAGAGCCAGGAGAGACAGTTGTTTATTACTGTATTTTTTTAAAACTACAGGCCTGATGGAAATAACAGTACAAGATTTAAGGTTCAGGATACAATGCACTCAGAGAAAGGGCCCTGGCTGTGGCTGCAGAGTGACCTTGCCCTGGTCTTCTCTAGCCCAGGATGATGCACCTGGACCCTTAGTACCCCTGGCCAGGGCCACCTTGCTCCATAAATGGTGCCAGGCTTGCCAAGATAAGCAGAAACCTGGCTGTGAGGAACTGGGGAGGTATGAAGAAAAGAGGAAGAGAGAGAGAAGAAAAGAAAACCAAAACCAAACAACCCCTCACTGCCTCCTCCCCCTCACCCCGGCAAGAACAACAACAAAACCCAAACAGAAAGCACAACAGAAGAGAGGGAGATGCCTAAGCTTTCTGTAGGCTGTCTCCAAAATACTTCTTGTTTCCGTTTCCACCGGCTGGGGCCCTCCCTTCCCCTAGGACATGTAGAGAAGCCTGGGCACCTGGAAGCTCCCTGGTCATGGCACACCCATGTTGCATCCACTTCATGCCCACAGCAGCAACATTGCCTGCTCCCAGCACCCCTGCTCCCTCTAAGCCTCTAAGGCACAGGGCTGAGGTCCTAAATTTGTGTCACCACTGCCTTGTCCCATCCTGTCCTATCCCTGGTGCAGCAGCAGCCTTGCTGTGCTGCCCACCACTGTGTGCCAGGGCACAGGAGGCATGAGTATTAGGAATGGAGCTTGACAGGACTGTCTTTGAAGCCAGAGCTCCAAAATGCTGTAAAAAAACAGGAAGGGATCTGAAATCCTCATTAAATCTAGGAAAAAAAATAAGATGCCCTCAGTCCTGGATAATTACTGGGACATACAGAAAGATAAAAGGTGCAATTATAATGTTATCGAAGCACCAGTGTAACATAACTCCTCTGCTCAGGGCTGTAAGGAAAGCTGGGTTTATTATCCCTTTTAAATCAACATATTAGACCTTTTCTCTTCTGACCTGTGCTCACTACCCTCTCTGCTCCATCTGGGGAGCCAGCCTGAGAAATTTGCTTGTGACCTCCTGCCCCCCTGGTTGCTGTACTTCTTGCCATACTGCCTCTTTATTCATTAATCCTTTTCCTGCCAGCTTTCTCTCTCTTCCCTGTTTTTTTTTTTCTTGCCAAAGCAAGGAGTTTTTAATAGCTGAAGAATGAAAACACCTCCTACGCCTCACCTCAAAAAAGCTAACTCTCTGTCTTACTCACTCTTTTTGATTCCCAAACCTCTACTGCTAGCTTAGAGCCTTTCTTTGAAGCACTGGTTCCTCAAATACTAGCACATGAGTATCACTTCAGTAAACTCTGGGATTCCAGTGGCTTCAAGGGAACAATCCTTGTGAGCACATAACTCAGATGTGGGATGGAGACCATGACATTTAGCAGAGGTGGAAGAGTTTTCTGTCAGGTGTTGTGACTTGGTTCGAATCTTGATATAGGGGAAAATCATAGAATCAGTCAGGGTTGGAAGGGACCACAAGGATCATCTAGTTCCAACCCTCCTGCCATGGGCAGGGACACCTCACACTACAGCAGGCTGGCCAGAGCCTCATCCAGCCTGGCCTTAAACACCTCCAGGGATGGGGCCTCAACCACCTCCCTGGACAACCCATTCCAGGCTCTCACCACTCTCACAGTGAAGAACTTCTTCCTCACGTCCAGTCTGAATCTCCCCACTTCCATCTTTATTCCATTCCCCCTAGTCCTATCACTACCTGATATCCTAAAAGTCCCTCCCCAGCTTCCTTGTAGGCCCCCTTCAGATGCTGACTTCAATCCAGGATGGAGCAGTATCTGCCTTGCAGAACATTTTGTCAGTGAGCTTGAAGGTCTTCAGGATGCCTATGTTGTATTGAGTCAGGTGGATTGACTAGGTAGTCTTTGCTGGCTTCCTCTAGCTCTACTTATTCTGATCTGTCAGAGTGAAAAGGAGGAAAAGATAAACTGAAGCAAAGAACAGTTTCTTTGACTTATTAATTCCACACATGAAACCAAAGTGCAATGAGGTTCAGCTGTACTCTTTCAACTTTTTATTTTTGCCTTAAAACTGGTATTAAACGTTTCTTAGACTCAAAGATCACCTTCATCTGTGATGTACTCTTTGCACAGATTACTTTTAGATCCTCAAGTTTTGTTGTTACCAAAACAGAATGTCTCTTTCCCACCAGCTTTGTGCTGATTCCAGTATCAACAGGGATCAGCTGTGTTGTAGATTTACATCTGTGGGAATGACTGTGAAGACACAAGTTTATAATGTAGGGAAACAAGAACTGTTTTGGAACTATCAGTCCAGCCATAGCAATGTGGAGTTCAAGCACAGCTTTTTACTCTGCTCTGCTTCTGGACTGAGGTTTGTACCCTGCATTGTGCTCCATATTGCCAGAGAGAAATTGCTAGCAACACCCAATTAAAGAAAGCACTCAATGTTTACTCCCCATCACTGCCACTGCTTTGACTGCAGCATAAAGACACCCCCACAAACGACTTGGCCAATGGGAGGGGAAAATGACATGTCAGAGCCAAGTACAAACTCAGGAATGTGGGCCATCAGCCAGCTCGTTAGCTCACGCTGTGTGCCTCTCCTGAAATGCATTGATCTGTGACTCTTACAATAACGTTTTTAGGAAATCATTTCTCTGGCTATTTATTTGTGTGCTGGAGCAGCCTGATGAGGTTGGGAAAACTAAAGCAGAGAGGCTGTGCTTACAAATCAAGAGCAAAATGTTAAGAATGAGGTTAATTAACCATTGGAATAACCTTTCCAAGGATGTGATGGATTTTCCACCATATTCTGTTGCACAGTCAATACTAGTTAGTTGTGTAAAAGATGTCCTGCAGCTGCAGCAGGAGCTCTGTGTGTCACTATAAATTATTGCATGAAGTTCTCTGAAAAGCAAAGACTGAGGGGGGGTATCTCAGGAATGCTTATAAGTGCTTATAAGGAGTATGGGGCCAGCCTTCCTGGGTGGTGCCCAGTGACAGGACAAGGGAACAGGCACAAACTTGAACATAAGAAGTTCCATCTAAACATGAGGAGGAACTTCTTTAATTTCAGGATAATGGAGCATTGGAACAGGCTGCCCAGAGAGACGATGGAGTCTCCATCTCTGGAGACATTAAATACCCTTCTGAACATGTTCCTGTGTGACCTTCTCTAGGTGAACCTACCTTGTTAGGATGTTTGGAATTGATGATCTTCATGAGGCCTTTCCAACCCCTACCATTGTATGATTCTGTGATTCTTTGGTTTCTGTTACACTCAAGATGAGACTATGTTGTTGTAATGGTTCCTCTTAATGATAGACCCCCCCACCATGAGCCTGTGATAGTCATAGAGTCTGAGTTGTTTGTGATTCTGTGGTGGAGTAACAGACTGAGATCCCATAAGTGATAAATTTAAAACTGGCAACAATCTTCATGAAGAGGACCACTAAATTACAGAGCTGCAGTCTGCAGAAGTGGACACCCAGCCAATCCTGTGGCTGATATAATGCACCACGATGAATTAGCAAGCTCAGAAAGAATTAAGCCACCAATAAAAAGACAGCTTTGGTACATTTCAAAGCATCTGGTCAGATCTTATGGAATATCTTGGCTGCTACATGTTCAGTCAGAGAGAAAGAAATAGTGGGGAGAGTCCACGATCACCTTATAGTATTTCACTGGATGCCTCAGAAGTGCAGATGGGGATAGTGAACAGTGGTTAAGGTAAGCATTTATCTGCTTGAGGATTTGTGTGGACCCTTTCCTGGGCTGGTTCTTCTTTAATATTGTTATAGATCTATATAAACAGTTGTCATTTGCTTGTCTGCTTACAGTTTATGGTTAGCTAAATTTCGGGATTTTTTTTTTTTTTAACTTTGTGCTCAGCTGAACACATCCTGGAGTCACCAGAGCTTAAGTACTCTGTGAAAAGCAACCTACTTTAAATAGTCTTATGCTGCCTATCTAGAAATCAAGGCATCTAGACTCTCTAGTGAGTCCTCAAAGGCTATGTGTCTGCACTTGATTATTTTTCTCTTTTTGTGTCTGCTTTCTATGTAGTTTTTGAATGGCTGATAACCATAAAGATAAGGAAAAAAAATCCAGCCAAGTAAGAGTTGTTTTTTTTTTTTAATTAAGAAAAGAAAAAAAAAAAAGAAAAATAAGAAGAAGAAGGAAAAAAAGTAGGAGGAAAAAATAGGTCCAAACTGAAGGCAAATTTATTTCTGCATTTACTTATTCCAATTCAATCTTTATTTCTGTTCTGCCACAAACTTGATGCCTTGAAATGTAAGCAGTCCATATTTAAAAACAGACTTCACCTTTAAATGTGCTTAGACTAGAAAAAAAAATATGCCTGGCGAGGTCATTTGCAGAGCAAGAGTTAATGCATCATGCAAACAGCTAAATAAAGGTTACAATCTGAGTGGAATTATTCAGAGCTCAGGGAGAAATCTGGCATTTGCAGTCTGTCACGGGCTTTAAGAAGTCTGGCTCTCGGTGTCACTGACACCCGGAGACATCCTGCTTTCTGTGTGACAGCAAGGGAGGGGACATCACTGCTGGATGGTCTTCCCGTAAAACCAGCAAAAAGAGGAGCGGTGGGAAGTGTCAGGTGTGAGGAATGTGTGGAATGAGGGGCGAGTACGAGCCCTTCTTTATCCGGGTTTCACAGGGTGATTATGGGTGTCAATAGCTGCTCTTCCTCCGCTCTTCAGGATGTCTGAAGAGCCAGTGTCAGGAGAGTGTATGACCCCTGATATCCCTGAGGAGAACTGCTGCATGGAGGGCTGTGAAAGGCCCTGTGCCTCTTGTGACATGCTAGTTAAGTATTGACATTTTTGGACCTCATCTGGTAAGGGCTCCTTGTCCTCCTTCTTCATCAGCATCCTTGGGAATGCCACTTTGGGGCAGGAGACACCCCAAGTACATATGTGATACAGCCAGGATAAAAATGCATCACCTGTAGATGCCCAGGCTTCCTTAGAGATAGAATCATAGAAAGTTTGGGGTTGGAAGGCACCTTAAAGGTCATCTGGTCCAACCCCTGCTCTGCAGTGGGCAGGGACATCTTCAACTAGACCAGGCTGTTCAGAGCCCAGTCCAACCTGACCTGAAATATTTCCAGGGATGGGGCTTCTACCACCTCTCTGAGCAGCCTGTGTCAGTGTTTCACCACCCTCACTGTACACTTTCTTCCTTCTTTCTAGTCTAAATCTTCCCTCTTTTAGTTTAAAACCACTACTGCTTGCCCTGTCACAACAGGCCATGCTGAAAAGATTGTCCCTCTCTTTCTTATAGGCCCCTTTAAATACTGAAAGGTAGCAATAAGGTGTCTCTGGAGCTGTCTCCATAGAGGTGTTGGGCTAAGATTGTGTTTTGCATCTTGTTTCCGTGGTTTGTTTCTATAAGACAAGCACTTGGCTGATTGCACAGGAAATCAACTGCTATGAGCATTTGCTTCAATGGGCAAACTTTGAACGAGTCACCAGGGACTAGCTGCTGCTGACTTCAAAGAGAAAGAGACATCCAAAACCCTCTAGCCAAGCCAAGTTATGGGTGGGAAATATCAGATACAAAGAGGAGAAAACTGGAAGGCACAGTAGGGTGAAAGACAGATACAGCTTGGTTTTCCTGTCCATAACTGGTCAGATTAAGGCAAGGGTAGAATGGAGATCTTAAAAAAAACCCAAAAACCAAAAACCAAACAAAACACTCAAACCACAAAACCAAACAAAAAACCCAACAACAAACCACAACGTTTTTCTGAGGGAAGCTTGCTGAACTTCAGGAGATGTGCTCTGGTCTTGACAGTCTGAGCTGTGTGCAATAACATGGGAAAGGAAACCCATTGAGAAAGTTAACACGGTGCTTGACAAAACACTGGAAAATGTATTAGGCAGAACATTTCCATGGAGCAAACACCCTCCTAAATTCCTGCATTCATTCATCTTTTCTTTCTTTCTTTCCCCAATGATTCCGGAAGACTCCTTCTAGAGACTCAAAGAGAAGGACCCACCCCCCATATAGCAAGGAAGGTAAAGAGGTTGTGCTCATAAAAACGGGGAAAAAAAGAAGAAAGAAAAAAAAAAAAAAAAAAGAGGAAGACAGAGTGGGGGAAGGAAGGAAGAAATAGAAGTTTAAAGCTGGGTGTTGCTTCCCCCCTAGCACACGTGAGCAGCAGATTCCCCAAAAGCAGACTAGCGAAAGACTGACATCTTCTGGAAGGATAAATATTTGCCATTGTTCAGAGTACTAAACCTGATACACACATACTTCTGACAGACAATACTTTCAATTCCCATTCTTATCCATGTAGATTCTAATTCAGGCTCATTTTTTTGTCAACCTATATGCCGTGACTCCAGCTTTAGAAACTGATACAACATCCTGGATTTTAGTTAGACTCTCATCAAATTTAAAATTAGGAACATGTTAAGATTAAGGATTACCAGTAGAGAGATGGACTTTATCTATTCTTGACCCTGAAAAGATTTTTTTTTTTTACTGAGCATTTAGAAGTCAAACTTAAGATGCCCAGATGTGGGGAGACTGAAAAAGGAAAACAAAATTAATAAAATTATTACTCTCTCCTTTTAAATATCATCAGCTGTTACTCTACCTAATTCAGCAAATTAAGTGCATCTGTGTCAAACTGAGCCTCTTTCTTAATTAAAAAACCTGCAGGCAACCCATGGAGCACAGAAACATTTAGCATTGCTTTCAGTTAGTCCATCTTAGAAATGATTATCTCTATTAGAGGAGTCGATGACTGCAGTGATTAGGATTAAAATAACTGCAGAACTACTGAACGTTCTGCTCAGGGCAGGAAGGGTCAGGAGCCCACACACAGCTCTGTGAACCTGTGCTGTGCAGGGGCTGTCACAGGTGGGGGTGTCACAGGTGGGGCTGTCACCCAGAGCCTGCCTCCCAGCCTCTGGGCGCTGGTGTTGGAGGTGGGAGATCATAAATCCTAGAGTGGCTTGAGTTGGAAGGGACCTTAAAGATCAACGAGTTCCGACCCCACTGCCATAGGCAGGGACACCTCCCACTAGACCAGGTTGCTCAAAGCCTTATCCAGCCTGGTCTTAAACATTCACAGGGATCTGCATCCACAGCTTCTCTGGACAATGCATTTCAGTGTCTTACCACACTCACAGTAAAGAAGTTCTTCCTAATGTCTAATCTAGTGAAGAAATTCTTCCTAATGTTTAATCTAAATCTACCTTGATCTAGTTTAAAACCATTGCCCCCTGTCCTATCACCACATGCCCTTATAATGGAGATGATGGCAAGTGGAACACTGGTTTCCTCTATCCTGGCAGAGCCACAGGGCAAGCATTCAGGGAGTCTTGTGGTGGAATTCTGACCCACTTTGCACTGGCTAAAGCCTTTGTGGGGAACACACACTTTTAGGATGCTCTTATCAGAGTTTGATTCAACAAGGCACAGCTCTGTGCACTCTAATGACAGTTTGCTCTCATGAGAGGTGATGCCATTCTTACTTTTCACTTTTCTGATACCAAATTGATGTACAAACAAACAGGGATCACCACCCTCAGGTACTGTGGGAGCCTTTAAACTTTCAGGGCAAGAGCTCAGAGGGAACTTTGAGTGTGAATCTTTGAACTTCTCCATACTAACTTCTCAAATTCATCTGATGTTGAAGGTGCTGGGAGTTGGGATTCCTGGTGAACTTCATACCCTAGTAAGAACTGCCACTATGAGGGACACTGGCAGTTTTCCCTAGGCTCCCATCCTTTGAGTGTTGGACCTCTCATCACTGTTTCACACACCTCTGTCATGGTGGTTATGCCATGCAGTGCTTTTGCTTAAGCGGCTCCTTTTCTCATTAAATTCTCCAGTGCCCATGGGGAAAGCTGGCCTGAAATCTCTTCAGGGTCTGAAATCTCTTCAGGGTCTGAAATCTTCAGTCCTCAGAGTGGATGCAGTTGCATAAACTTTCCTCTCCCCATTTTTTTCTTCTCCCCCTTCTGCAACTGGCAACTCTGTCTGGGAAGACATCCCAGAGCTGGAGTTCTTGTGGCCTTTACCTTCCTCCTGAGACAGTGTGAAGGGCAAGGAGCAACCTGACACCAAGGGTGCCAATAGTTTCTGAGTTAAGGTCACTGATCCTCTGAAGCACTGGCCAGAGAACCACCAGCTCACTCCATACAAGCTCCCAAACAGCCAGATCATGGAGCTGGCTGGGATCTTTCTGTGCTTTACAGAAACTTTCTGCTCAGTCAATGCAGGTCACCCTTCTGCACTTAATCCCAGCCCGCAGCACCAATCGCTTCCCTTCTAATCTCCCAGAACAGCTGTTCTGTGATTGCATTGTGGATTACAAAGTGACCATTTCCCACAAAACAGCTGCTGGCTGAGGGATAGCATTTAATAATCACTGGGATGGGAGGGTGGGGAGGGCAGGGAGAAGGGGAGAAGACAAAGGCAAACAGGGTTTTGAAGCAATTTGGTTTCTTGGAGGATCTAGAGATGAGCAACCCAGCAAACAAAGCAAGAGTCCAGTTTCTGTATTGCTCTTCCAAATGAACAGGACTTTGAGGACTTGCTGCCAAGGTAAATTCAATTCTCTTTCCTCTTGGGGCTATCTAAATAGTATGGTCTCTTATGAGGGAAACTTCTGACAATGTTCTCATGAAGGAGTAGTTCCTATTTGCTTCTTATTCCCTATGCCCTCTGCATCTTGATCCAATCCCTTCTTCTGACTCATTTGCTTCTTAATTCTTTTCTTGATCTTTTCCCTTATAATTTGTTCTGAAATTATATGGACTTCAAGCTGCTTTAACAGGTAACTGGAGTGAATATTTTTCCTACTCTTGAAAATTTCAATTTAAATTAAAAAAAATATTTTCGTCAATATTATGAGTGGAAATATTTTTAATTTTTTTCATAAGAAAACTATGAGCAAACCAAAACCTGATTACAGAAAATCTTACAATCAAGTGCTGATGAAAGACAAAAAAAAATATGTGCTGAAGTTTCCTGTTTGCAGATGAAAAAATCGTGGTTTTGAGGAGAGCAATTTTATCTATAGCTTCCTTTTCAGTCACAAGCCAAGTTTTCTACTGAAAAAGCTTTCAGCGAAGAATTTGCCACCAACCTTAGCCAGAAACCTTCATACAATTAACTGCTCCTACTAGTATCTGCTCTGCAAAAGTGGTAACATCCAACATGCCTTTAGGTCATGGAAGTCGTTAGTTATGGTATCACCAAGATACTATCTCCAGGGTGGAGCATCCCCCTTGCTGAAAGAAAGAAAGGCTCTGGTGGAGAGGCAAAAGAAGCCAGAGTACAAAACAATACAGAAACTTTTCAGGATCTGAGCATTTTCTTGGCTTCTGTGAGGGTCTTCTGGATCAGCTGTTGTCTTCTCAACTTGATGAGATGCTAATGAAGTCCTACTTTCCAAGAGGAGCTGCAGCATCATCTTTATTGACTCCAAGCTTGCCGGTTAGCAGAACAAATGCTTCTAACTGCAGCACTTTTAGCTGTGGTGCTGTCACAAACAATGCACAGCTCAGTCAAGTATCATTTATTTATAGTACTGTCCACAGTATGCTGGGTCTTTCTCACACGTTCAACATTGGGTGAGTCAACAGAAGTGATGTGAAGAGGACCAGCAGCAGGCAATATCTGTACAAACTGAATCTATTCATGGGCAAAGAGATTTTAAGAGTCATAAATAGGAAAGGGTGGGAGTATCTGGATGAAGTTGTGCCAAACATAGGGAGTGCCATGTGGGAAGAAGCATTCACTGATTACATGAAAGTGGATGTGTGGGTAGATGACATCTAATCAATCCATGGAGTGATAAGTTGAGGTTCTCAGAAATCAGTGCAGGGCTTTGCAGAAACCATAAAACCTTAAACTTCCCTCTGAGTGAGAAAGGCCCACAGGACCACCCTGGTACACAAACTGCTTTCTGATGAGAAGAAACTGGGAAGAGTGTATGTGGCAATATATGCTCTTCAAAAAACCACCTCTGGCACTTCACAGACATTGTCACCCCATCACTCTACCACATTTCTGATGTGCAGAGTAGTGTTTGCTCAGGTGGGAGGTGCTGCTCTGGAGCTTGAACTCAAGCTGCCAGGTCTGAATAGCTGGGTGTCCCTCCTGGGCAGGTCACTACTTTGATGTGTGACCTTTAGTGATCCTGGAACGTTTTCCTTCTTTTTGCCACTGTGAAATCGATGCACTCCCTACCTCCTTAGGTACAGTAATGAATTGCTTGAAAAAGTCTTGGTATACTTGGCAGCAGGAATTCTCATTTAGTTGGAGAGAGCATTTGTCATGCCCCATCTAAAGGCAACAAATGGTATTTGGGGAAGTTGGTTAACAGTTTCTTCCTGCCATCTCTGAGATGGAATGAATATGATATCCATTTTGTTTTGCTCACCTGCTCACACCCCCTGATGCACTCAGCTCTCTTCTGTTCACTGGGTCACCCTCTATTTCCCAGTACAGATATTCAGTGTGCTTTGAGATGGTTGAAGCTGACCTATTGCTCCACTGGCCCTGGCTTTCAGGAGATGGTTCTGCCATGCTTGGGTGAGCTGTTGGGATGTTGTGAGGAGGGTAGAATGCTCATATTCCCTCCACAAAGGTGTGTGCTGGGAAGAGGTGAGATTCATAAGGTGGGGTGAGTGACTTGTGTGACAATCCCACCTGTTTGTTTGTTCTAGATGGAGCTGCTGAAGGGATTGCCATGGCGCCGTGCTTTCCTGGCTGTCATCTTGAACCTGCTGGCTCTCAGCCTCTCCACCACTGCCTTACTCAGCAGCTACTGGTGCACTGGGACTCAGAAAGTGCCCAAGCCTTTGTGTGAGAAGAGCAAAACCCCCAAGTGCATCGGTGTCCCCATGTCACCTGACGCAGCTGCTAGCAATGTCTCGTCCGAGGACGTGGTGCACTACAGCTGGGAGACCGGGGATGATCGCTTTGCCTTCAGATACTTCCACACAGGGATGTGGCTTTCCTGTGAAGAGAGCATGGAAGGGCCAGGTAGTGTCTTGCCCAGGCAGCCACAACTTCTTCCCTTTTATTTATTCTGCAGGAGCTTAGAAATGAAAGGCAGGAGACCTCCCAACACATGGGAGAAAAGCCTTTTATGTCTTCCTACATGTCATCAGCCCTATCCACTGCTGTGGTCATTATATCTCTGTCCTTCATGGGGGTGTGTACAGAGAGGAGCAGGGGAGAATGGTTGTCTCTGATGTGCCCTTCAGTCTGGAACAGGAGCTGTGAAGTGCAAGTGGTCATGGTGGTGGCAGTGACTTTGCAATGGCATCACTCTTCCTGAAGTGAGCTGCAGTGATCCTCCTTTCCTTTTCCTTATATCTCCATTCCTACACAAAGATTCCTTCATGCTCTTCATGGTAAATTTTTGCATGTCCCCTTATAAACCTAAGCACTGTTGCCAATTTAGTTAGGACTGCAATAGTTGTTCTTAAATCACCAAGCCTTAGAGATCCAGAAAAAACCTGGAGGAACACAGAAGAACTAAAGCTAGGAGGCAAATTAACCTGAATAATTAGAGCTGCAACATTGCAATCTTTTTGGTTGCTTTTGTGATATTGTGACAGGTTTCATTTTTGGTTTTTTAGCATGTGGGACTGGCACCGTAAATTCTGGAGTGCCAGGAGTTGGTCTTGCAACCTGTGCTAGACCCCCTTGGTGTCTCGCTTTACTCTTGACTTGCTTCTGTCCAGCCCTGTTGAAGTCCTTCTGCTGAAACTTGTGGTATACCAGCACAGGTGTATGGTGTACAGATACTCTTTATGGCCTGACACACACATCAAGGAACAGAACTAGGACAGAAAGTGACCAAGAGGGAGATTTGTATCTAAAGATACAGTGGTGAAAGCTGCTTTCATCAGGCCTATTCCCTTGAGACCACTGCCCTGCCTTCAGCTCTTCCCAAGTGCAAACATCTCACCTCCTTTAACCAAGCCACTGTTCTATCAGCACTTATTATTTCCTTATCCATTGCTGTCAGAGTTTGAAAATAAAGGACTGGTGAATGAAAGCAGACAGAAGGGAGGTGGGAGCAAGGGGGAATGTACTTGAAACTCTCATGTCCTCATGAGAGGCTGCTTCGTTATGAGCGTTTCCAGACATGCCGTGAAAAGAGATGTGTTTATTGGGACTGGGTTGGGTTGGGATTGTTTCCATGGTGCTTGTGGGAATGGGACTACATCTCTTGACAGATTTCTCTGAAAGACTCGTTTGGTCACCAGACAGTCCTGGAATAACCCCAGTGTCTGAAGGAATACAGACAGCATGCTACGTCTGGATCACAGCAGGGCATAGGGTAGAGCACACAGGCTCAGTCCTCTGCTTCCTGTAAATTGAGTACAATCCACCCACTGCTGTGGGTCTTTGAAGTAAGCACATGAACAACAACAACAACAAAGGGGCTGCTATAAGCAAAAAGAGTTTGAGCTGAGCTGGAGGAAGGATTTCATTATTCAGGCTAATCTCAGGATCAATTTAGATCAGCCATTACTGAAGAACTTCATTAAAGTTCTAGGTAAAGTAGCAAATGGCAAGATAATGAGGACTGCAGATGGCACTAAAGTGGGTAGTGTCCTGAGAGCTGTGGGTGACAGAAGTAATACAGGAGATTGGGAGAGATTAGAATTGAGGATAGACATTAAGAAAATGAGATTCTTGTATGAAAAGCAGCAGGCTGATAATTCTGGGAGAAAATACTGTACCAAGTAGAGGAGGGGGCCCTCAAAAGCAGTAGTGCAGTGTGCAGTAAGAAAGAGTTACAGAGAATGGTGATAGACACTCAGCTGAGACAACAGCTTGCATCTGGCCAACATAAAAAGCCAAAGCAAATAGGGACTGTTTGTCCAAATAGCATGCCTAAAATATGAGGACAGGAGACAATATTTCTGTTTTTTCTCTGCCACAGAAGAGGGATTCACATCCTGGTCATGCTGTATTTCACTTGGGAAGGCTTGGGGTTTGGCTTTTCTGCTTTCTTCTTTGGGAAGTTTTGCTAGAACTGTTCTGCTGTGAGTGGGGTGAGTGGGAATTCACATCCCAGCAGAAGTGGTGCATTTGCAATCTGTTACAAGCTTAATAGGTCTGACCAATAGCTATGCTGTAAATGAGTAGCAACAAATTTTTATACCCACCAGGGGCTTGTAAGGTTTACAGATTGCTGAATTTATTATTTTATTTATTTAATTGTAAGACCACTTCTAGTTTTCCTGACAGATATTCACTTCCCCTACCTTGCACCAGTGAAAGTCTGGAAAGATCATGAGAAAGGGAGCAGAGGTGAGAGTTTGGATGTGTAGACTCGGGATAACTGGAGCCATGCAGTTAAAAGAAAGGAAGAGGATATTCTTTTCCCTTATGTGTGCTGCTTTGTTTTGCAAATGAGTGTCTTCGGGTTTGTGTTTCAGAGGAGAAATGCCGTAGCTTTATTGAGCTTTCACCGGCAGCAGACAGAGGTAAGAACAAATCCCCACACCTAATTGTAGCTGCCCAGTGCACCTCTTTGGGATGCAAAATTTTGCCTGCATGAGAACAGCAGGGTGGGTCTCCAAAGAGTCAGGCATGAACTCCTGGCCTTGAGATTGCTAAAAGAGCACAGATATCCTCCAAGATGTTTGCCTAAACCACTGCCATCTGAGAGGTCAGTGCTGGAAACCTCAGACTCCCTCTTATATGGAGTGGGATTGGTCTCACCTAACAAGTTGCCCAGTTTGAACTTGTCATGGTGCTGTAGTCAGTGGAAAGGGGGTGGAGATGCCACCTGAAGGCAGTCCCTGACACCTATGCTACAATCTGACTCAGTGTTTCGGTTTTGGGCTCTAATGTGATGACTCTGGAAGCTGAATCACCTCTTACTTTGTGGTAAGTGATCAGGATATCTGAAAGTTACACTTTCAGGGTGAAGCCCATGCCTCATCAAACACAAAACTTCATTTGTTTTGGAAAGTTGACCCCTCCAGTCACTGTCATGTTTCAAATTATCCTGGTGATAGCTTCAGTATATGCAATGGAGATTTTACTCACTGAAAGCTTTTCACGTAGTGTGGGCTTGCTAATTGTTCCCTGAGATGGAGGCCAGAGCTAAGTCATTTCAGAAGCTGTTCATATGTGAAAGGGAAAGGCCTGGGGTAGAGAGTCTGTGTCAGCATTCAATCTACAAGAGGAAGGGCTTGAACAAATGCAGGGGAATCATGACAGCCAGCAGGAACATGAGTGCTTTGGAGGAGCTCATCTTCTTTTTTCTGCCTTGTGTCCCCTGTTTTCAAAACACCAGCAAAGGCTCTACCTACCTGCTTTTATGAAGTGATGCACATTCCCAGGTGAGGGGTCCTCTGCGGCTGGTGTGCAGTGGCCTCACTGTACAGATTAACCCAGGTCACTCTTGGCACAACAGCATGGTAGGAAAACCTCCCCTGCTTATGCCTCTGGGATGCAGTATTCACACAATTCAAACACTGCTGGGGTTAGAAGATCATTCTGAAGATCTCCACTTTGTCACAAAATCAATGACTTAACTGCATTTACTGAAAGACTCTTGCATTTAACACAAAACTCCCACTTCACAGGGAGTAGCAACACATTTTTCTTCTTTCTCACCTTCTTGTGCTTCATTCCCTCCCCTTTCCTTTGGCTCTGCTGTTTCCAATGTCTTCTAGCCCGTTTTCCTAAGAAGAGAGGTTTATGCAACCAGATTTTGTGCCTTTATAAATCTTTCTGCCTGTCCCCTCCCCCTACACTCCTCCTCATGCTCCTTGTCTAATTACAGCCCAACACTGATAGAAAAGCCATGTTCTCCTGAGCTCCTACAAATTAATGGGAAGATCACTGTGAGCTTAGGCATGACATTCATAGTGACACTGGGGGCTTCACAGCTCTGTCCCTCACTTTTGCCCCTTCCTGCACATAGGATCACCTTAAGAGGACCTTGGCCTCCAGCACAGCTGCCATTATGGAGTTGGGCCTGTACTGGAGAAGGTGGTGTCTGCTAACTGCAGGCTGGACAGGCTGAGCTGGGTGTGTGCAGAGCATTACACCATGGCACCATGACAAAACTAGATTACACAGCACAGGCATAGTGAGCTCGGGCTCAAAGAGAAAGTGATGAATGTGTGGTGCCCACAGCCTCCAGGATACTTCCAGCAGTCAGACCTCTAATGAAATAGTCTCCCTGATGGTGCTGCCACAAGCAAGCCAGCTCCTTTAACCAGGGAAAGCAGCTCATCAATTCCTGCTAAAGAGCTGGGTGACTCTATGGCACTAATGACATTAAGGAGTCAAGTCAGTGCTGCATTAATGAGGGTTTTCTTCACACTCCCTTTCCCCAGCTGAATGTCTCCTCTATGGCCATTAATAGTTGCTAGAAGTAGCGTTCACAGTGCTGCATCATTTGTCAGGTTAATGTTTCTTCCTCAGTGAATCCTGTGCCTTTCCACAGCCCAGCACTACAGAGTGCCTTTTCTCACTATCCTCCAACTCCTAATGCACAGTGACCTCAGCTGTGCACTGTGGTATCACTTCAGTCCCACTCATAACCCCAGCAGGAAAGTGCCTGCACTCTGTTCTTGCAGCAGAGGAGTGGTGAATGTTACTGCCCCAGCTGGAGATCCCCCCAAAGGAATGTAGTTTCATTTTATTCATTACAGTATCAGAGTATAGCAGAGGTTGGAAGGGACCTCAAGAGATCATCAGGTCCAACCCCCCTGCCAGAGCAGGATCACTTAGGGTAGTCTGCACAGGAATGCATCCAGGTGGGTTTGGAAAGTCTCCAGAGAAGGAGACTCCACAACCCCCCTGAGGAGCCTGTTCCAGGGCTCTGTCACCCTCACTGTAAAGAAGTTTCTCCTCATGTTGGGGTGAAATCTTCTATGTTCAAGTTTGAACCCATTGTTCCTTGTCCTATCACTAGGTACCACCAAAAAGAGTCTGGCCCCCTCCACTTGACACCCACCCCTCAGATATTTATAGACATTGATCAGATCCCCTCTCAGTCTTCTCTTCTCAAGACTAAACAGCCCCAGGGCTCTCAGTCTCTCTTCATAGGGGAGATGCTCAAGTCCCCTAAGCATCCTTGTGGCTCTCTGTTGGATTCTCTCCAGCAGGTCTCTGTCTCTCTTGAACTGGGGAGCCCAAAACTGGACACAGGATTGCAGGTATGGTCTCAGCAGGGCAGAGTAGAGAGGTAGAAGAACTTCCCTCGACCTGCTGGACACCTTTCTTGATGCATCCCAGGATCCCATTGGCTCTCTTGGCCACAAGAGCACATTGTTGTTCCATGGAGAATTTGCTGTCCACCAGCACTCCAAGGTCTTTCTCTGTGGAGCTGCCTGTGGAGCTAACCTGTCCTGGTGCCTGTTGTTATTTCTCCCCATTGAACTGCTGGAGTGGAGAGAAGGACATGAAGATGAGCAGAGGGCTGGAGCACCTCCCCTATGGGGACAGGCTGCCAGAGTTGGGGCTGTTCAGCCTGGAGAAGGCTCTAGGAAGACCTTATAGTGGCCTTCCTGTACTTGAAGGGGGTCTACAAGAAAGCTGGGCAGGGACTTTTTACAAGGACTTGTAGTGATAGGACAAGAGAGAATGGATTGAAGCTGGGGGAGGGCAGATTTGGACTGGGTATTGAGTTCTTTACAGTCAGAGTGGTGGGACACTGGAACAGGTTGCCCAGGGGGATTGTGGAGGGAGGTTGGTGCTCTCCCTTGAACAAGCCACTCTCTGTTGATCTGAGAAGTATCTGGCTCCCAGCAGGAATCCTGTGGCTGTCACTGGGATCGGAGATGCTGTACATTAGCTTGCTGCTCATCAGCTTCATCCTCCTGATGGTGGAAATGCTGCACACTGGCAATCCTGTCTGTGGGTTGAAGATCAACGCCTTTGCTGCTGTGTCCTCAGTGCTGTCAGGTAAGTGTGCGAACTGCAGGCTTGCAATCACAAGAGCAGGAGAGCCTCCTCTCCCACCAAAGGCTGAAGTATGCTGTTCTGGCTCCTACTGTAACTTCTTTGCTTTCTTGTCTTTTGTGTCCAGGTCTCCTTGGGATGGTGGCACACATGATGTACTCTCAAGTCTTCCAGGCAACAGTTAACCTGGGACCAGAGGACTGGAGACCACACGAATGGGACTATGGTTGGGCATTCTAGTATGTGAGCTCTGAAGTCATCTTCACCTCTGATATGCCATAGCTGAGTTGATAAATAGTTGGTTGAGCCTTGCAAGTACCTGGTGAAAGTGCAGACTCACCTTGTGATGCTGTACTGACAATGGCCATGCTGGTTCTTAAACGCTACAGTGCCATGTGCTAGGAGTGGACATCAAATGTCATCATGGCTGTCTGGTCATGCTCAGGCTGATGTGCTTCATGTCACAGAATCACAGAATGGTAGGGATTGGAGGGCACCTCTGAAGACTGAGTCTAACCACCCTGCCAGAGCAGGTTCACCTAAAGCAAAACAGAGGAACACATCCAGGCAGGCTTTGAAAGTCCCCAGAGACGGAGACTCCACCACCTTTCTGGGCAAATTGTCCAGGAAGACAATGATCAGCCTTGAAATATAGAACCTGCTTCCAAGCTCTTCTGTCTTCCTGTGCCCCTCCCTTCCCTGTGAGAAGGGTGACCAGTATTTAACCCACTGATCTCAGAAAGACCTTGTGGTGGGAGAACCCCTATGAACTGCAATGTTACGGGCCTTAGTCTTTCTAGTTCATGTCCATGCCCAGCAACTTCTACTTGGCAAATCAGGGTGCATCATAGTGCATGCAGTTCAACTCCTGCCCTTGCTTGGCTTCTCACACTATGTGCTGTTCTTGTGTCTCTTCTGTAGCATGGCCTGGGTCTCCTTTACCTGCTGCATGGCCTCTGCTGTCACCACTCTCAACACCTACACCAAGACAGTGCTGGAGTTCAAAAGAAACCACTTCAAAGGCTATGATGGAAGCTTCAGGGCTCAGCCTCAGCATCACCAGTGCTTCATACAGCAGCAAATAAGCAGCTACTACATGCCCCAGGAGAAGCCCCTCCACTCAGTCTCTGAGGGAGTTGACTTCTACACTGAGCTGCAGCAGAAAGTGTTACAGAGGGAACCAGAGCTGGAGCTGGATGAGGTTTTGGGACAGATGATCGGGGAGGATCGCTGCTAGGGATGAGCGCACAGGGGCAAAGCAGTGGGCTCTGGGAGGCACAAGAGCTCTGAACCAAACAGTAGCACCACAGCAAGTTCTTGGAGATCACTTCCTTCTGCAGTTCAGGGAGTGAGAAGGGAAGGTGGGCACTGGGCCAGGGCAACAGCAGCACTAACAGTAGCAGGATGGATCCACCTTAATCACCCTTTGATGGGTGTCCTCAGCTGAAAAGGTTGAAACTAGAGGGATATCTTGTTGGTGCCAGCTGCCACTTTCAGACAGAGCTGAGGCAGATGTCCTAATCCTAGCAGTACTGCACCTGGGAATAGTCAGCCAGTGCCATCTGGCTGGCAAATTGCAGTGCTGGACCTCTGTGAGTGGTGTCACATTGACTTCCAGCAACACCCCTGGTTCAGCACTACAGTGAGGGGCATAGGTGCTGACACTGACTGGCTGTAATCCTCTGAACACCCTCTTTGTTTTTCATTCCCAGGTCCAACCTCTTCTCCCTGCCACATTAAAAGTGCTGCTGCAGTAAGAATGGAGGTGTTGCCTTCAGACATCTCTCTCCTCTCCTATCTGTAATGACTCCCACATGCTCCCTTCTTTCTTCTTCCCCAAATCTCCCATTCTGAGGTACTTTCCTGTCTGTCTCTTTCTACCGTGCTTCTCCACAGCTTTTAAGAATCTTTGGCTTGGCTTTTGCTTTTTTCTTTGTTTCTCCTCACCTGTCCTGTTTCCCTCATTGTAAAAATACCACCAACAATCCCCAAATCAAGCAAACCCATCCTCTCTCAAAGGTGAAACACTGGATTACATGACACATGATGCTGTACACAGTATTTATTTGCTCCACTGCAGTTCACAGTTCAAATACATTTTTCCCAACAATATACAGACAGACTCTTTATTCACAGTGGGGATGTGTGTGTGTGTGTAGGCAGGGGAAATTCACATTATGAAGGAGCTAACATCGCTTCAGCACTTCAGCATCAGTTCTCACAGGAAGAACCTCTGGAAAATAACTACTTCAGGTAAAACCACTTCACCTTTCCCAGCAAGGTGGTGGCTAGAGAGGAGGGAAGGGACACTCCTGTCCAATCCTATGTTACTGGTCCTCACACTTTCAGTCCCTGTTATGCAGCTGCATTAACTGACTATAAATTATAAATATTAACCCCTGTCTGGAGGAAAATGCCAGGCCTAGAGTCATTGCTACAGTTGTGCTAATATATACAGAGCTATTTACACAAAAATACCATGAACCATATACAAACTCTTCATAGGCCCTAATATTAAGAGAGAAGGGCCCAAGGACCAGCCTTGGGGCTTGCAGCTGATCCTGAAGGGCTATCCTGGAAGCTTTTATATGGAGATGCAGGGATGGAGAAAAGAGTAGGTGATATGGCAAGAAGAAAATGTCAAGAGCCCAGAAGAGCAAACCCACACAGATGTGCCCATCTGGAGGGAGGGTCTAAATCCTGCCATCACCTCACTACTCCCAGGGCAATGCAGGGAGGCTGGGAGGGCAAGTGTCAGCAGGGGGACACCAGAATCCTTTGCAATCCTCATTTCAGCCCTGCACTGTGGGGAGCTGCTGGGGCACCCAAGTGGTTGCTTTTCATATGGTCATTCCTACTGCTCTGCAACTACAACACAGGAAACTGAGGCACACTCAGAGGCATAGTTCAAAGCACTAAATACGCTGTGAGCAAATGTGCCCTGGGGTTAGTCTCTTCCTCTTGGAACTGCACACAGGGCTGAGCTGGCAAGGGAATGGTAGTGCTGAGCCTAGAATAGGGGTAAAATGCATGGAAAAGCTCTCCAGTTCTGCCTGTGTCTGAGCCTCTAAACTGTGAAGCAGTGGTGTGAGAATCAGCTTTGCTGTGACTGGATATAGCGTGTCAGTGGGGATGTGCTGGGAATTGATTCCAAAAGGCCTGGGATGCATTTGCAAAGGGGGGAGGGTCCAGCCTCTTGGACTGCAGTGAGATGTTACAGCGATGTTTGGGTTCATAAAAACCTAGGGATGGATAGAAACAAGATGGGAACTCTTTGATTCTACATCACCCACATCAACCTGTCCTGAACTTGGGACCGGGGAAAGAAATACACAACTGCAAGGGCTGGCAAATACTGCAGGGATCACTTTTCTCTAGATCAGGGAACTCAGTCAGAAAGTTAATTTGTTTGTGACTTAGGGGACAGAATGGAGAAGGGGGCTGAGAGCACAGGAAAGGCTGCAGACAAGACTAGCCTTGCAGGAGCCAAAGGCTTCTCTCCAAAAACATAAAGATTAAAGCAGGTGGTGTCCTTTAGCCACACCATTTGCCTTGAGTCACCATGGCCCACTCTAGGCCTAGAGCTTATTTGACTGCCTGGGAACACTATCTGGACATAAAAAGGAGTGTCTTAAATCTCCTTCATAAATTAAACATACAAAAAATATACATATTCAGTATAAATTGATACAGATATATATATATATATAAAACCTGGTTTTATATATATAGATGTGTGTGTGTGCATATAAATTCTAAACACATTTCTGTGTTACCTGGAAGGAAGCATGCATGAACAGCATATGGAGGGGAAGATGTTGAACAAGGTTCCTCTGGCACTGGACTGGTCTGCCAAGCACAAACCTGCCTCCAGCAGCATTCCCCAGAGAGCTGAAGAAAGGGCGAATGCTTTTAGCCCCCATTCTCTCTACACAGCAGTCTTCCTGAAGATTCAGAGAGCAGCTTCCTATATTCTGCAGACAGGCCACAGGCCCAATCAGAATCTGAAGAACCACCAGGCTAGAGCTGGAAAAAGAAAGGCAAACAAAAACTAAAGCCAAAACTTCCTATCATCCAGTCTGGTAGAGAAGAGTGGTATATTCATAGGTCAGGAACTGAATCTGGGCACCACTATATGGAGAACCCATTTTGCCCACATCAAAACAAGTGATTTCTGTCCCATCTCTCTGCTCTGCCTCTGACTCTCTCAGTCTGATTATCTTCCCTGGTTCTTTCTAAAATCCCCCTCCTCGTCCAACTGCCAAAGTACAGCTTGGGCCTCACAACCTATCCAGCTTATGCCCAAAGGGGTAGCCAGTCAGCTTGCAAAGTTTCTTTGCATCCCACTAGCTTCTTTGCATCTCAAAGACCACCTAACCATGTGTGTAGGGAAGAGATCAGATGTTTTCAAAGGTCAGGATTTCATTAGGGATTCCTGCACAACCTCACCTTCTGAGGAAAGTCAACAAATTTCAGCCGGGCAAGAAATCGCCTCACTTCTCCACGGCTTATTTTGGGAGTGCTAGTGTCCTTCAGCCACACCATTCGACCTTGAGTCATCATGGCCCACTTCAGGCCCAGCTTGCTGACTGAGAGAAATCCTGGTTGCTTTTCAGAGGTTGCAGTTGTTGTCACTGTGATGTGAAAAGCATCCTTCTGGAGATCGTTAATTCCAACTGGTCCACCGGAAAAGGCCAAGAAAATATTGGTGAGCAGTAGGCAATTCCATTTCTTCCAAAGGAAATCTTACAGTCAAAACATCCACTGGACTGAGAGTATATTCAGTCTGACCTTAAAATTGCAATTACTGTAGTTCATCAGAGAAAATGATTTGAAGTTAAAATTTTTCCATGGAAATAAACTGAAATCTTGATCAGAAATGAAAAGGGTTTGGTTCCAGGTGATGGTTTTGTGTGGAGTGTGGCCAGCAGGGCAAAAGAGGTGATTCTTCCCCTTTATTCTGCTCTTGTGAGACCCCCACCCCAAATATTGTGTCCAGTTCTAGTGTCCCCATCATGAGAAGGACAGAGAGCTGTTGGAATGAGTCCAGAGGAGGGCACAAAGATGATCCAAGGGGTGAAACACCTCTGCTATGAGGATAGGCTGAGGGAGCTGGGGTTGTTCAGCCTACAGAAGACTCCAGGGGGGCCTTATAGCTGCCTTCCAATACCTGAAGGGATCCTACAGAAAGGCTGGAGAGGGACTTTTCATAATGGTATCTAGTGATAGGACAAGAGGGAATTGTTTTAAGCTGAGGGAGAGTAGGTTTAGACTAGATCTTAGGAAGAAGTTCTTCAGCATGAGGGTGGTGGGACTCTGGAACAGGTTGCCCAAGGAAGTTGTGGATGCCTCCTCCCTGGGGGTGTTCAAGACCAGGCTGGATGAGGCTTTAAGCAACCAAGCTTGCAGAGAGGTGTCCCTGCCCACAGTGGGGAGGTTGGAGTAGATGATCTATAAGGTCCTTTCCAACCTAAGCCACTCTATAATTCTATGACATAAGAGATGCACAGATTTCAATACTGCAGTTCACTTTCAGGGAGCTTTCCTTCCACATCCGTTAGCAGCTGTGGTTTTATCTCTACAGGAGGGGAAATTGGTAAAGCAGGGGCAAGCCAGTTCATTCCATTCACTGCAGAATGATCTGTACAGACCTCAGGATCCACAGCCTCTAATAAACCCCTCTAAAAATTCTATTCTCTTTGTTCTTGACAGAGATGGTTTTTGATACAAATCCAATTAGATGTATCTCTATGTAGCAGCCTTTCTATGTTTCCTGGCCTGCTGGACTCAGTGCTAGATGAACAGATCTTTTATGCCACATCCTGCTATGCTCAAACAGCTTGGCTCTTGGTGGAGCTGCCTCAGAAAGAGCAAAGAAATGCAACAGGGACTGTACAATCTTGTAGAGATGTTAAATACAGGCCTACTTTTTCCTGAAAACATCTTTCAATTCCTCTTTTCAAAAAGAAATAGGAAGAAGTAGCACAGTTGCCATCCCACAGAGCAGGAGAAGATGGCCAGGAAAGGCAGAAGTGTATCTGAGGTGACAAAATTTTCATGGTGGTTCTTCATGCACCACCTTAAATCATAAATAGCTCCACAAAAAGCTCATGTTATAAAACATGCATGAAGTCAAACTCAGACCTTTCCTTGCTTAAACGTGTGCAAGAAATGTGGCAGGTCTTTTATTTGCAAAGTAGGGGTTGGACAAAACCTTCCTTCAGGAGGAAGATGAATCTTACTTTCTACTGCTGGTGTATATGTGGTGGACCTCAGGTCGTACTACCTTTAAAGGAGTGGCTGAAAGAACTAGGATCGTTTTAGTCTGGAGAAGAGGAGGCTGAGGGGAGACCTCACTGCTCTCTACAACTACCTGAAGAGAGGTTGGAGTGAGGTGGGGGTTGGTCTCTTTTCCCTAGTATCAGGTAGAACAAGATAGAACAAGGAAATGGCCTGAAATTGTGCCAGAGAAGGTTTAGGTTGGAAAAGTGAAAAATTTCTTTCCTGGAAGAGTGGTCAGGAATTGGAACAGGCTGTCTAGGGTGGTGGAGTCACCATCCCTGGAGGTATTCAAGAAACTTGTGGACATGGCACTTTAGGACATGGTTTAACAGCCATGGTGGTGTTAGATCAATGGTTGGACCTTAGAGGTCTTTCCCAACCAAAACAATTCTATGATTCTGCACCCCATTGCTTCTCAGAGCTACCTCTCCCTCCATATTGCTTTTAGCCTAGGTAGTTTCTCCTCCATTTGTACTCACCTGCTGAAGCAATGACTTTGTCTGTTGCATTGGTGAGGTCCAAAAGGATTGTAGGAAAAACAGGATGGAGCAGATAGAGGTGGTGCAGCCGTGGGTGCTCAGGTCTGGGACCATGTTGCTGTTGGAACGAAGGACAGAGGGAGAAAAACATTACAGCTGGCTAGCAAAGAGGAGCCAAGCTTTGGCAGAGAACTAAAGAAGTTCTCTGACACTGCACTGTCTTGACATGGATCAGAGAGTGAAAAACTCAGTGGTTTTACAGAGATGAAATCCTGCAAAGTTGGTTTTTGTTTTTTTTTTTTTTCCCCTAAAGCATAATTTGCTCCACAACTTCCATTTGCTAAGGTTGAGATCTGGCTTTGTCAAAGACAACTTGATGGGCAAAGCTAGAGTCTGGAAGTTTGAGTCTCCATGCTGACTTGTGTGCCTGTGCAGAGAAGATGCACTCTAGAGCTGGGAACAAATCTGCAGATAAAATATCTCAGTGTTGCAGGAAAAAAACAAACAAACAAACAAATTTACACAAAGTTGTGGTTTTGTGGACACGGACTTTCAATAAAACTTTCTGGTGAAGAATCTGCACACAAAACCTCTTGTGCTCAGGCTCAGAAGAGTCAGAGTACCAAAGCAAGAGGAAAAAAAAATCCTTGACAGCCTTCTTAGATGGCAAGTTGAGAGTTCAGTTACATTAGGAATAAAAGACAGACACTGCATGTGCTCCACAGAGCAATCTCAGAATCAACCAGGTTGGAAAAGACCTCAGAGATCATCAGGCCCAACCTATTACCTAATACCTAACACCTCCTGACAACTTAGCCATGGCTTCAAGTGCCACACCTCAAAGTGAAGGAAGGATGCTTGCTTACCAAAGGTTGTAACACAGGCTCTGCTTCATCTGCCCAGAAGAGAAAAACAGATTTCTTGTCCAAAGTCATGACTGATAGTGCATCGAGTTGCTGCTTCTGCCATGGGAACTCCTGGTTCCAAACAGGGAGGCCAGATCTGCCATCTATCACCACCACCTCCAGGCAGAGGAGAGATCTAGCATTAATGGGTGTCCAGGTGTGGGTGAACAGAGAGATTTCTTGCAATGGCTGTGCTACTCCCTTTCATGCCTGTGGCCACACAGCGATGAGTGTCAGCCACAGAAATATGTACAGCAAGGAGCAGGGAATGATTGTCCCTTTCTACCCAACTTCCCTCACTCCTATGCTGTCATTGCCTACCTTGCTTTCACTTCTTTTACCTTTTTGTTTCCATCTCCAGTCTGTGCCTGAAGCATGAAGTCCAGAGTTTGGTCAGCACCAAAGTAACCTGGTACAGGCTGGCTGCAAATTTGAAAAAAGAAACACTCAAGCCCCACAGCAGAAACCCAAGAATTTCAGATGGAGGCAGCACAGTTGCTTTCATCCTCTATTCTACCTCTTAAAAAGGCAGGAGTTGCCTGTCAGGAACCATTTGTTGGTGGATGAGAAAAGTGAAAAATGATCAAGCAGCTTATGGTGCTCGTTAGACATTCTTCAGAGTTGTCTGTGTGTGGGGCACCCCTTGCTGGGCTGTGCAGACTTTGGTTATAACCCTGTGACATGACTCTGTATTACTCTTCCCTTAGCATGAGAACCAGAACAGTTTTGCTAAGGTCATAAAAAATTACCCAGCCCCTTCAAAAGGCATTGGCAGATTTGACCTCCTGCTGAAAATGCTGCTGCCTTACCTGTGAGAAATGGCTCTTAATACACTCACCACTAATGTCAGTCCATGATTCTTTGTTTTCTTACTGCTGGCAGTTTCACAAGCCTTTTTATAACCTTCAGCACTTTAAATGAAGTCCTCTCTCATCCTCTCCCTTCTGGATGACATAACATCATTACTTGAACACCCTCACTGTAACTGTTTTCTAACCATCTTGCTTGCCTCTGGCTTTCTGAGTTTCATCTCTGTCTTCCACAAACTCACCACAGCTAGACACAAGGTTGAAACAAATACAAACAATTCATCAAAATTCAGGGAACCCAAAATCTTGTGGCAAGGCAGGATGATCAGAAGATATCTTCCCTCCTCTGTTTATGACAGATTGCTGTATTTCACTCAATTAACCAACTATCAGGAGGCTGCCTTTGACTAGATCTACCAGCCTTGAGGCTTGCTGTGGAAGTACAAAGATGGAATGAATCCATCCCTTCTCATGACAGTCATTTTTAATGATGAATCTCACTCAAAGAAACACGCTTGCACTTTCATTTTCTTGAGTATGAATGGCTTTTCCTCCAAGGCACTTGTTCTTGCTATGGCAAGATTAAAATGCCTGTTAGTTCCTATTACTTACATACGCTTAGGAACTCACCTCTCAGGCTTCTCTTTAATCATATAAACCCACTGACTGAAACCTTTCATGCTAAAGCATTTTTTTCCAGCCCCTTTCTCCACTTTTTCATAGCTTCCCTTTTAAAATGTGCATACCAGAACGGCGCCTGAACAGCAATGCCACAATACAGCAGTGACTTGACCATTTATATTTACTCCATTAAACAATGTCATTTGCTTTACAGACACCTTTGGCAACCAAAACCAGTGCTTTCAAGGCAGTATTGTGGGACTACAGCTTGAAAGCTCTCCAGCAGCAAAAGAAACTAATAGGTAGTTCTGTCCTGTGGGCACAAACTTAAAACCTCTCCTAAGGTGCCTCTTCTCACAGCCCTTGTGGGTCAGTCAGCAGCAGAGAACACAAACTGAATGCAGACCAGACATAAGCATTTTAGATGCTCCCAATCAAGTGAAAAATCCCTTGGGTGCTTTCTTAAATGAACCAGAAGGTTAGTAATTACTCCTGCCCAACAGTAATCCCCAGAGCAACCTGCTATTAATCCTCTCTCATCTGAAACATCCATTTGCAACACAATTTTCAAATGCTTACCCAATTTCATGGTCTCTGAACCTTACCCTTGTTTTATGACTACTGATTCTCCTTTATGGTTTTCCAGGGATCTTGTCAAAAGCTATATGAAAATGTAGCACATCTGCAGTGGCTAGGTTGTTTATCTTGGAGACTGTTCCCAAAGGGCTGGACTCAGTCTGTCTGGCTGGAGTGGTGTGATTGGGGCAGGTTTCTTAGGAAAAGGGGAGCTCTCAGTTGGCTTTGCAAGCTTTATCTGATGAGGAACTAGGTTGACTCTGTGGTGACACCCCTGAGCTCAATTTGTTGCCTAGTCTGTGTTGTTTCAGCAGAACTTCTTTAAGTCCTAAAAACATCCAAACCCTCTTAAAATAAACGTTTTTCTACAATATAGCTAGTCTAGCAGATTTTATCTCTCCTAACTCCAAGAAAACAGGCAGTGAAAGACTTGAACACAGTGGCCTTGAAATACAATTGCTTTCATTATTTTCCAATGTCTACCTGGCACCTCCTGCACATGTCCCTAGGGAGGTCACAAAACCAGAGAAAATAGGGCTGGTGTGCTGCAATGTGGAATATTAGTTACCCAGAGAGGTTGGAGGATGGAGTTTCCATGCTTGGAGATAATTACAACCTGTCAGCACACAGCCAACTTGCTGAGCAACTTGCTCTAGCTGAGCCTGCTTGGGTAGACAGATTGGACCAGGCAACCTAGGTGCTTTCCAACCTCAACTCCACTGTGTTTCTGTGAATGGAACAAGTAAAACAGTTTTCAACCCTTCTTGATTTGAACCCTTAGGCATTTTCCAATTCATTAGTGGGTCCATTTAGAAATTTCTTGCATATCTGATTTTACAGCATCCATGAACTGGCTTTGCTTAGGTATAGTACATGCTTACCCTTTAAACTAGACCCCAGACCCATCCAGAAATCTCCAGACTGGGGGCCCAAAACACTTTTAGTCCATCTCCTTTCCCTATAGCATGATCAAGCAGCCATAAGCCATTCCTAAACCACTGGTTATGTTACTCACCTGTCCTCAAGAAGAAGAACACTACCTGAATATCAAACCTAGCTGAACATAATTTTTTTTTTCTTAATTAAGTTCCAATGCCTTCTTCCTATAAATGCTCTTGACAGCCAGGTAACACTGAGCTGGGAGGTGCTTCCTTTTCTCTAGACAACAGAGCAAGCAATTTGTTTCCCACATAATTTCCCTCAACTGTGCCCAACTGTGCTTTGCAAATATTTAATACTGGGTAAGCTGAAATTGCTGGTTATTATCAACCCAGGAGATCTGGCAAATTACTTAATTGCCATGTGTGAAATTAGAGGCCAAGCAGTATTATTTTAAGGTTTACATTTAGTCTAGATGGTGTGCTGACTGTCATCAGGGTGCTCATTTTCAGTTTTCAAGGAACATTAAGATCTGTGGGCCACACTCAGACACCTTCTCTAAATACTTAACATCACCAATGCAATTTCTCCTCTCCACTGAGCTGGCAAGTGGCAGCCCTGGGCAGCAGATGGGCTGAACCACATGCCAGCAATCCTCTGAATTCCAATGCCACAACATTCCCTTGACATCTGTGATGGGTACCTGAGACAGGCCCTTTACCTGTGATCACTCACAAGCACACAGCTCAGGTTTCCAGCCTTCTCCCCCTGCCCTCCTCACTTGCTCAGCTGTGCATCTGCACACATCCAGTTCTTAAGACTTCTCTCCAGACTTGGGGAATTCTCAACTGCTTTCTAATGAGCACATGTTCTAGGCAGGAAATGGCACAGCAAAAAATAGGACAGAGAAGTGTTCCAAATATGTAACCTGCTGATGTTCTGCAGTTCCAGGGTCCAGCGGGGCTCCAGATCCTCTCCCCGCAGCAGGATCAAGCTCTCTTTGGTTGTGATGAGCAGGTTGCTGCAGTTTGTGTCAGGTGTCTTCATCATCTGCAGGAAGTCAACACCCCCACTGGAACAAATAGAAAGCAGAGAAGAGATTCCAAGGCTTTCATTTGCACATCTCAGCACCTGCTGCCTGTCCACATGGCAGTTCATCCTACCTAAGATTTGAACCATTGTTGGAGAACCCTACTTTTTCCCCAGAAAAAGACCCTCTGGGCATTCTTTTGGGCATTCCTCAGTTAAGTGGGCTAACGTCAGGTGTGGGGTCTTCTGGACATCTAGCATTACTATAAAAACATGAAGTTCGTGGGTTCACATTTGTTCCTTCCCTTTTTTCCTACCCT
Source organism: Indicator indicator (assembly GCF_027791375.1). Lineage (NCBI taxonomy): Eukaryota > Metazoa > Chordata > Aves > Piciformes > Indicatoridae > Indicator > Indicator indicator. Next base: position 5,663,758 of record NC_072023.1, on the reverse strand, counting down.
GGCTGACCTTGACAATGACTTAGCAGTAAAGAAGGAGCCAAGAAATCTAGGCCTGCAATGCTTTAAACAGGCTGAGCTTCCTAAAGGGACTCCATTAGCTAGGAATAACTCTCTTCAGATATGAACAAGGGGGTGGAAGAGAAGAAGGAGCAGGAGAAGCAAAGACTCCCTTTTATCATAGTCTCCACTTCTGCTACAACAACCACAGGACAGGGAGGAAACAATGGGTTCCCCAGAGTACTGTTATCAACTGGACAATGAAAAGAAGAAGTGTATTGAAGTAGGAGGGACCATCTCTAGATGTCCTATGGGTTGTCTACCCTTCCCTTCCTCTCCCAGCAGAAGCAAGATGACAAGTCCATCTCCTACCTGTAAATGTCAATGAGCTCTGACAGGTTGACAGATCTGCGCTTCTCCCACTCTGGCTCTTCCTGCTCCAGCACTGCAGGAAAGCGATCCCGGTTTCTGGCTTGGGTAAAGATATCCCTCAGGGCAATTGCTTGAACATTACCTGCCAGGAAGATTAAAGATGAAGAGACCTGCCTGCAAAAGTTAATTCCCTTGTTAGCACTGAGGGTCCCTGAGACCGCTGCAGTTGTGGTAGAAGGCACAGAAGTGCCCAGAGCTGGAAGTTCCCTGGCCTGATGTGTCTTTGGGAAACTCTAAGCTATTCAAGGCTGGCAGGCTGTTATTCCACCCCATGGCACTAAGACTTGTTCCCATGCCCTCTAGCCCCAGCTTTTACAGCAGAAGGCATAGCAGAAACATCCCAAGGATATTCTGGGCCATTTTAGGTGAAATGAATGTTTTCTTGGTAAGGTAAATTGCTGAAGAGGCAAGGTGCATCTTACCAAACCCAAACAGGATGTAGATGGCTCCTCGGCTGGTGATGTGGACTTGTGGGCCAATCACTTTCCCTTCCCCGTTGATTTTGTACTTCACAGGCCCACCCAAAGCAGTCCCAGTCTTTCCTGACACCAAGATGAAAAACGCATCAGGCTGCAAAGAGAGAGGTGTAGAGATTTTTAGCAGTCCTTTCATGCACTTGTGAAAGCACTTCACAGAATCATCTCTGGTCCCCACAGCATGAGGCTCCATTGCTCTTTACCCCCACAGCAAGGTCTAGCTAGTGGTCTCTTTCTCTTTGCTCAGTCTGGCTTCCCAGGTGTCTTTCATGCTTTTCTCTTGACTGCTAATGCATTAAAGATGGAAAGGACTTCAAAAACCTGAACTCCTCTAACAAGATTAATGCTAAAATTGTGGGGAGGGACAAGCATAGATGAAATGTCTCTAGACATAGAGGAAATATTTTTTACTCTGAAGAAGAGAAGACTGAGAGGGGATTTAATAAATGTTTATAAATACCTGGGGGCTGGGTGTCAAGAGGGAGGGGACAGGCTCTGCTCAGTTGCACCCTGTGATAGGACAAGGGGTAATGGATACAAACTACAACATAGGAGGTTCCATCTCAACCTGAGGAGGAACTTCTTCACTGTGAGGGTCACAGAGCACTGGAACAGGCTCCCCAGAAGGCTTGTGGAGTCTCCTTCTCTGGAGACATTCAAGACCATCTGGATGTGTTCCTGTGTGACCTGTGCTAATGGTCCTGCTCTGGCAGGGAAGGAGGACCTGATGATCTTCAGAGGTCCCTTCCAACCCTAACATCCTGTGATCCTGTGAAATCTGTGTCTGAATTAACCATAAGAATTTCTTTCCTTCGCATCAGCTGAATGCTCCTCTCTCCAGAGATCTATCTCCCCATGGCTTAGCACCCACTTCAAAGCAAGCCTTGGCTGAACAGAAACACAAAATTCTCTAGTCTCATCCAGGGGTAAATAGTGACCCTTCTGGTCATTGCTAGATGAGAAGAAATGCAGGTAGTGTCATTATTGCCTGATCTCACTGCTCTGACCATTTGAAAGAAAAAGATTTCAGGGAAATCTAAGGGAATGAAAATTAGGGGCTCTTGCAGCTGCCTTTCCACATGAGACTCCCAGTTCTTCCTCTAGGTAGTGATGGTCCTTCCAAACCCTGAGCAGTAATACACTGTACCTGTGTCTCCTTGAGAGCCAGAACAACAATATCCCTAATCCCATCTCCATCTACATCTGGAAGAGTTGCAGCTGGTGCAGCCAACATCCCACTTGAAAGGTGGATGTAGTTCAGCGTCCAGATGATCTTGCCTGTAAGAACAGGAAGAAAGAGACCTGTAGAACTTGGGGAACTGGAAGGCATCCTCAGAGAGTTCCACAAAACCTTCTTGAAGGAGGGAGCAAAAGAGGTTGTTTACCCCATTCTCTGAGAAGAGATAAGCCTACAAACTGAGATGAGTTGCAGTGGGAGGCAAAGTTCTTGCCCTAGCATTTCTTCAGATTGCCTTTTGAGTCACACCTCAAGTCTTCCCATGCTTTCAGCTTAGCATCACTCTAGAAAGACCTGAACCCAAAGCAATTCCTGAAATAGCAGAGAATATTTGAGGTTTACTCTTGGAAGGAGAACCAAAGAGAAAGTGCTGCTTTGCAGGACAGCAGTTGTTTTCATCAGCCAGGAGTAAAGCCTGTAGATAGATGCCAGAAAAAGGAACAGATGGGCAGTTGTGATATTCAAAGTGCAAATCTGTGTCTCAGTTAAATTCCCATCAGTAAACAGTCACTCCAGCACTGCATGCTCAATCCACCTCAAGGGGAAAGCATGTTAGCAGACATGATGTCAAATGGTTCAGCAGTCCAGCATGGACCCAGCTGGAAACTCAGCAAAACCCAATTTGCAAATTGGCATATAAACAACCAAAAAAAGGCAAAATGAAATGCAATGCGATGCTTTTACTTCATCTTCATTCTTTCGCCAACACTTCTGCTTTTTCATTCAGAGGCAAAAAATGCCTTTCTGATGCTGCTGCTGTGTAGAGTAGGGTAGGGTTTTCCTTTGCAAGACAAAGGAAACCAAAGGCCAGACCTTCAAACACTTGCACAGTAGTCTCCTTTACTACTCCTGCTGGTAAAGGAGACAGCCTCTGGTCCTGACTGCAAGCACTGTGTAAATAATCTGGTCCCTAAAAGCACATGAAAGGTAAATGACACTGCTCATTGACTGCATCTCTCACTTAAACCCAAAGTTTCTTATGTCTCCATTTCCTTGCTCTGATTCCAAATTCATTCCTATGCCTACCTATTAATATTCCTGCCAGTGAATTGATGTGGTAGAACAAACAGCAATCAGAGAATGGAGATGTACATGACCAAGTGACTAAAACCACAATATTCATTCATCTCTAGTGAATTCTTCCATGGACCTAATTTCTCTGGAAGGTTTTCTGGATGTAGCACATGTCCTTATACAACTTCTCCAAGAACACTGATCACCTTTTCAGTGCTGTTAAGTAGGTGCTGAGTTGTACTAACAGCTCAGCATTGGTAAGAAAATATCTTACATATCCTTTATGCCATGGGGATGAAGATTAACACTTTGAAATGTTCTGAGGTGGCAGGATGGAGATGCTGCCACAGAGCAGCTATGGTTTGGATTGTCTTATCCTTGTCAAAGCACAAGAAACTCATTGTGCTTTGACTCCTTCCTGTGTCTCACTAGATTGCAGCCACCATGAAGTGGAATCATTCATGCTTATTAGTCTATTAAACAAAACAAAAAAGCAGAAGCATATTTCTAATGCTGCTTGACTTTACCTGTGGAGGCACTGAGAAGGCTGAGGAATTTTGATGTCCCTGTAACAAGGCAGACAGGCTCTGCAGGTGCCCCCAGTGACAGCCCTTTGCACTGCACACTCCGAGTCTCCTCCGGAAGCTGGATGGACCACAAGGTGCTGCCATTCATACCGGATAGGGCCATCACAGTTACAGAGGGTCTGGAGACACCTGGAAAAAGCAGGAATGAGAGAGCGAAATCCTTTGTCACCAAAAGCTATGTCCATGCTGCCTTTGGCCTTAGAGCTTGAGTTACAGCCTTAGCTTCTAGAGTTGGGTAGCTTAAGCCAGTCACAGCCATACTGCCTGAAAGCAAAGGTGAAAAATCCACCCAATAACTGAGTCTTTTTGTGTGAAGAGCCTAGCAGTGATCTCTTGACATGTTGGGTTATCAGCCAAACACCACAGATAATCATGGAAGTTGGACCTGTGCTCACAGCAAGAAACGTGTCAGGTAGGCACAGAGGAACCAAGACCCTGGAGACAATCTGCTCAGTTGTGCTGGCTTCCTGGTGTGAAATGTGCTGCTGTCAAACCCCTCTCCCACAAAACAACAGCTAGCATCAAGGGGGAATTTTAAGTGACTCCCAAGGCAGATGCCACCTCATGTGCATGTCCTGTTGATATAATTCTGGAGCATCAGCAGGCCATTTGTAAGCTGAGAACTTTTTCCTTATTTTTCCAACACAGTTTTATTACTGTGAAAACCAGACTGAATGTAACTAACTGATGTAACTCATGGATCATTTCCTAATTCACCAATTAGCACAAAATAATTGGGGGGTGGGGGGGGGCTGTTGGCTCTGATTCCAAATGGGAGCAACTTTTAGCTCAGCCTGCCCTCCAACATAGTTGTGGTTACTGTGATGTCCACTTGGCATGCTGGTACCACAATTTAAGATGAGCTCACATACATTTCAAAATAACAACAGTCCCAGCTGAGTCCTGTCTTACCAGGCAAACAACACATGACCTGACTACACAAAGGGAATAACTGGGCCACTGGCTGAAAGCAAGACTGAGCTACTCTCCAAGTCAAACTTCCCCTCTTCTCAAGCTGAAAATCATCTGACTTATGCTAAGGCATTGTCTCAACCCCTTCATTTAGGTTGGCAGGGACCAATAACAAGTAACTCTTGAAAGCAGCTCACAGCTGATGAATGTATAAGATGGAGAAAGAGCTAAAAATGTCATAGCTGATGCCATCAGGTAGCTACCCCAAGCTTATCTCTGCTTGACACTGTGAATGCTCTGAACACAAGCTACAGGTGGGCTGATGTCCAGATATTTGGGCTTAGGATTATGATGTGTTTAAACCTGATTCAGGATCTGCTTTTTGTCTTGCAGCATTGCTATAGCCCAGGATGCAGCTAGGTATAATTATTTCCACTCAGAGCACTCTGAGAACTGCACATATGTCTGTGATGAAAAGTAAACACAATGCAAAGGCAAAACACACAATGCAAGGACAACCTCTACAAACTGAAGGCAGCCTTTACGTCACCAGAATCTCCTGCTCTCACTTTCTTTTGTAACTTACTCTACAGTGTGCACTCCGCTCAAAAGTTTGTTTCTACAGGACTTGGTGTGAAATACTGAGGTCCTTGCTAGGGCCATAGAGAAGCAGCATTTTCCCAATCCTCTAACTGTACTTTTATTACCCCACTCTTTCAAGAGCCAGGGCATTTTGGTCCCACAGAAGTTCTCTTCAGTCTGTGCAGTGCACGCCTGCTCCCTGAATATCTCTCTGAGATTGAACAGATACACATAATCTCAGGTGTTGCCAGGCTGGGCAGATGCAGTACAGGAGGCAGCTAGGAACCCTGCAGGATTTCAGAAGCCCAGTGCAAGAGGATGTCACTGGACTTGGCAGCCCCTGTATAACAGTGGCCACTATCAGCAGACTGCTGCTATGTTACCTGATGGTGTGAGGGTTAATAAAGCAAGAAGAGCCAGGAGCAGAAAAAAGGAAGCTATCTGCTAAACAGCAGCTTCCCCATCATCACCCAGTCTTTGACCTGTGAATTAACAATGATTTGGAGCCTTTCAAGTACATGGAGTGACCTGGAGAAAAATGCAGCAAGGTGAGAGTGTTTTCTACAACACCAACCAACAGCAGCTCTAATAAAATCCATAATGCTCCTTGTTGGCAAGCAACTGGCTAGTTCAGGAGAACTAGAGTACTCCAACAGGCATCTCTGCCATCACTGTCCCTGTTGCAAACTACCCCTGGTAAAGACCAGAACAGCAGATCACAGATCAGGAAGGAGTCAAGACTCTAACAGTGAATCTCATTTGTGAATTTTGCCAAGCTGCTTCCCTTCTCTGTGCTTCCACCTGTGTGTCTGTAAAATGCAGGTAGTTAGATGGAGCTCTTTTGTTAAGAGATAACAAATGTAGTTAAAGTCCCACTTTATTTTCAACTGCTCTTTGTAGAGCAGTGCTTTCTGACCACTTTATCTCTGTTCCCAAGTGTGCACAAATAGAGCAGAAAGAGATGGAGTTCCCCCAAGATGGGATAGGGGAAAACAGAAGATATTCACTCAACAGGTGTGGAAGCAGAGGCTTTTGATAGAAATTACAAGCAAGCATGACAAAGCACAAGCAAAGTACAGCAGCTTCCCACGCTTAAGACACAGGTCCATACAGACATGTATAGAAAGAGGAATGGAAAGGAGCTGTGGTGCTTACCCTTGACACTAGCATTCATCAAGGCAGTGAAGACAATGAGAATGTCAGGGATTCCATCGCCGTTCACATCAGACAGCTCCAGTGGGGATAGCACACCACCTGCAACAGTCCCAGAGAATCACTGCAATGATGCCAAAAAGGCCACCCAGCCCATTTTCCATACTGGAGAGAAGGGCTGGCCTAGAAACATGGATGGCCAAGCCTCGGAGTTTGCTAGGGAAATACCAATGCCAGGCAGCTCACACCACAGCTAGGTATTTCATTGCACGGAAAGGCAGGAATGCAGCATCTGGGCCACAGAAAGGGAAGGGGAAAATGGAAGAGCTAAGAGAAAAAGATTTCTGCTTCCTATTTTACTTTCTAAGGTGATATGGGAGCCACATCTTATGAAAGGTTTAGATTTGGAAGCCAGAAACAGAAAGCAAGGAGGGAGAGACATATCTAGACCTGGCAGAAATTATTTCACAAACCACTGTTATTTTATTGCAAAAGTCAGAATGGGAGATACTTCAGAAATGTTACCAGTGGCCTGTATAGGATGACAAATTTTGCTTTATGGATTCAAGTGGGACAAGAAGACAGAAGAAATAAGGTTAGTAGTGCCAGTTAGGAGACACAAAGACTTCTATGCCCCTCCTCCCAAACACGCTCAGACACTTCAGCATGGAGGTGCTGGTAAAACTCAGGATGCTGAGAGGGAGCTGCTATATTTTAAAGTGAGCTGGGCCATCTCCAGAGGGAACAGAGCATATCACCCAGACAAAAAGGCAGGATGGGAGAAGAGTCAAAATGGTTTTTGATGTTGACAGAAACAAGATTTCGTGGCATTATTATTATTATCTCCTTATGCCAGATCTCACAGGCCTCAGCTTGAAGAGTGAGCAGGGGACAGCCGCCTGTCTATTACCTCGGAGCATCTGCAGTGGTGAGGAAGGGCCTCTGCTCCGACCTGGCTCTCCCAGATAGGTCTCTCCCGCCGATGCCCAGCCTGGGAGCTGCCACCTCCCCTATGCCAGATGCTGTTCCTGGGGCTTTCTCACCTGCTCCCTGCCCTAGGTTGCGGTTCCAGGTGTTATGCAAGTCTCTAGGGGGACAGGGAATCAGAAAGGCGCACACCAAGACAAGAATCATGGAGATCACCACAGTGAGCAAAAAAATCGCAGTGCGCAGGTATGGCATGAGGGAGGGAGCAGCCTTCTGCTCCAAGCTCCCGGTCGTCTCTGCAGGATAACCCTCGGGCGCGCTCTCTGATGTGTGCTGCTTTGTCATCCCAACCTCTGCATCAGAGTCAGGGTCCTGCACCTCCTCAGGGGGACTCTTCCCATTCTTGACACCTCCATTCTTCTGGATGTTGAGTACCAGGTCATCCTCACTTTCATCACTATCAGCCTGAGTGAGGGGATCGTATTCCCCAAGGTCTGGGCTCTTCTTTCCTGAGGGAAGAGATGGAGAGAGACAATGCACCATGAGGTCCTCACTTTTGCAGGATCTCAATGGAGAAAAGGCTACTTTTTGCAGGATCTCAATGGAGTGCTGCAGTGGAGCCCTCCCTACAGAAGGGATGACAGCACAGTCTGCATTTTGCATGGAGGCAAGTGAAGTAAGTGAAGAAGAGTCTGTCTGTGTTTCGGAGTAGCAGCTGCAGGAGAAAAGATGCCAACATTTTCATTCCCCCAAGATAAAGGGGTATGTATATAATATCTATACACACACGTAGGTATGTGTGTATATACACACGGAATTCGTGGAATGAGAATTATTAGTTCTAATTAGAATTATTAATTAGAATTGGTAGTATCAATTCCGCTTTGGTAGTGAGGTACACTGATGTGAAATCACGCTTAATGCTCGGAGTACCTAAACCACTCTCTTAACATCAGACTGAACCCTTTCATGCCAGCACAGCCCCTCTTCACTTGTACTTTGTGTTCTCTGAGGAAACCTACTTCTGAAACTCATTTTTTTCCCTCCTTCTCCTGCCAGGTCCAAGCAGCACTGCTGCCTTCTATCATGGCACATCAGCTGTCCTGCTTCCTGAGGAATAGGAGGGATAGTGCACTACACAGTTCCTCTGCCATGCTGGTGAAAATGATTATCAACTGAAGATGAAGGCCAAGTGATTTTGCCCTTTTGGGCCAGTAACATGCTGGTGTCTGAAGGGATCAGAGCTGCTCCTCTAAGACACCACCCTTCTGCATGGTTCAGCAATGAAAGAGGGAGAGCTCCAGCCCCTGCGGTAGGAAACCACAGTGCCCCTGCTCTGCTTCTCCTTCCACCAGAGGCAACAGCTTGTGCTTGGCCTTACCAAGACAGATAACTTCATACTGGTGCCTCCAGGTGGTGGTACAATAAAGTAGCTTAGCTTTAGGTGTCCTCCTCACAGATGCCTGGCACACAGACAACTTCTCCCCCAAGCCCAAGACAGCCGCAGAGAGTGTGACGAGGGCAAGTGCAGAGCCTGGTTGCACACACTGGCATAAGGCCAGGGCCATCTGTTTATGGGTGAAGGCAAGATCACACAGACTGCCTGCCCTGAGCTACGAGTGGAAGATCACGTCTCAGGGAGCTGCCCTGTGCCACTAGGCTGGGCATGGAGCCATGGCCACTGCTCTGATGATTGCTGAGGCTCAGTCTGTTTCTCTCTCTCTCCTGTTCCAAGGTAGGACTTTGCTATTCCAGATATGCTTCATTTCCCTTTGCCTAAAGCTGACCCAAGACAGGAGCCAACTTGTGCCCAAAGATGCCTGAAGTGATACATGCAAGGCATAAATAATAAGCAAAAATAAGCAAGCTGTAACCAATTTCAGACTCCAAGATAATGGGGAGGCTTTACAGAGCAGAAATTTAAGGGCTTCCATGATTATTTTTCTGGCATAATACATCTTACTTCTGGTTTTCCTGTGAAAGCAAGAGTCAGTTACAGATGTACTGTAGTACCCAGCTAGTGCAACACACCTATTTTGCATCCTCTAGAATCTATTTTGCACCACACACATCTCATTTCTTTCTCATTTCTCACGCCACAAAACAATTTTCACTTCTGCTTTCTGTACCACATATAAATGGTATTCAGTCAATCCCACATATCCCACATTAAGTGGAGCAGGCAGGACAACTCACCCACACTGAACAGAGGGGAAAATAAAAAGATGTCCAATGATGCATCAGACCCTTCCATTTTGAGTTAGGGGCTTCTACAAAAGACTCAAGTGAAAATGAAAAATCCAGTGCACATAAACACTCCAAAAAGCTTTTCCTTGTGGAGGCAGAGGACCCAGCTAAAAGATACTACATTCCCATGGATAGTCCAGTGTATCCCTGTGAGACACTGCATTGCTTCACATAGATCATAAAACCATTGAACGGTTTGGGCTGGAAGGGACGGATCTAAGTCCAACTCCCTTGCAATGGGCAGGGACACCTTCCATTAGACCAAGTCAATCAAAGCCCTGTCCAACCTGGCCCTGGAACACCTCTAGGAAGGAGCCATCTACAACCTCCCTGGGCAACCTGCTCCAGTGTCTCACTACACTCACTGTCAAGAACTTCTTTCTAATCTCCAGTCTAAATCTACCCTTTTCCAGCTGCAATCCATTCCCCCTCATCCTACCACTACAAGCCCTTGTAAAAAGGTCCCTCCTCAGCACTCTCGTAGCCCCCTTTCAGGTACTGGAAGGCTGCTATAAGATCTCCCCAGAGCCTTCTCTTCCTCAGGTGGAACAACCCCAACTCTCACAGCTTGCCCCCATATGGGAGGTGCTCTAGCCCTCTGATCATCTTCATGACCTTCTCTTGACCTGCTCCAACAGTCCAATATCCTTCTTGAGTTGGAGGCACCAGAAATGGATGCAGTACCCCAGGTAGGGTCTCACTGGAACGGAGCAGAGGGGAAGACTAACCTCCCTTGGCCTGCTGGTCACAGTCTTTTTGATGCAGTCCAGGACACCATTGGCCTTCTGGGCTGCAAGAGCACAGTGCCATCTCATGTTGAGTTTCTCATCAATCTGTCCTAAACATGTGTGCAAAGTGTGGGCTTTTCAGAAAGTCTTGATAATGTTGACTCCATCCTGTGAGCAGCACAGAAGGCCACTGACCTCAGTGGCACACAGCAATCTGCTTAGAGACTGCAGTGACAGCACAGAGTGAATTTCCCAGAGGCCTATGCAGCAGGTTGTGCTGACAAGTTGCTGAAAGAGTACTCAGCAAAACCAAAAAATTCTGCAGAAGACTCACTGGCAGCTTCTCGCTACAGCTCCAGATGTGTCAGTTCAAGTCAGGTCAGAGTGGTAGGAAGAGCAAATGCTGCTGGCCCCAAAGTAAATGGTATTTAGCTTGGGAAGTCAAAGTCAGGCAGTTATAGTGAGCAGACTGCTCCTGGTTTTAGAAACCAGTGTGCTTTGAGCAAAACAACTCAACAACACTCTTCCGCTTCAGACGTACTGTGATCTGTTTAACTGTTTTAATTAAGAGACAGGCAAGCCAGAGGACTGAAACTTGCTGTTCATCTTTGCATTGATAGGAATGAGCTTTGTTCTGGATCTCTAGGGTTCACTCACCCTTTGAACTGGCCAGAATGGAGATGTTGGCAATGCTGACTGTGGTGTTAACCACAGACGTGTAACAGGAACACCTTTCCTGCTGAGAACCACTGATCAGAGGCTAGGAAACTGCTACTACACAGTAATGACTTTGAGCTTTTGGTGATCTACATAAGAAAGGATTTATTGTGTTACAGGAGAGATGTAAAGCAGAGACTTGCTCAGTCTTATTGCACACCCAAGTCTGATCTGGAACCAGAAACTGGCTTTCCTTCTCCCTATCTTTCCTTAAAAAGTTAGCTAGCACTCTCACCAGGCACAGCCACTCAATAAGGTCAGGCGTAAAATTTAACCTTACAGCACTCAAGTCCTCATCTCCCACTGTTTGTATAGAGTCCTAACAATAGATCTGTGAATGTTTTGGGAATGCATCTGGAGGGCTAGTGAGGACATGTTCAGCCCAGCCTTCTGAGGCTGTTCTGTGGTGCACAGAATACATAATTCATGATTCACCTGGCTAGAGACAGAGCAGAAGGAACATGGCTCTTAACTGAGAGTGAACTCCTAACACAGTTTTCAGCTTTCCATCATGGCTAGACCCAAGTTGGCCTTTTGGTGAAACTCTCACCTTATCTCCCCTGAAACAATAATCACAGTGTAACCTTCATGATAAATTTGTCCCTGTGCTAAAGCAAACAGTCTCCAGACCTGCCTTGAGCAGTTCTATGGTTCTGTTTATGTAACTTATTCGTTTAACTCATGCTTTGTTATCTATCTTTTGCATACAATCTCTAAGTGTACATAAACTTTGCACCCACTTTACAGGGATTGAGTTCATATCAGCAGAGTCAGTTTCCCTGCTACTCTGTGTTCTTTCCTGCAGGTAAACAAAACACTTCTGTTTTGACCTGCTCTAAATTCTATTCCTCTTTTTCTTTTTCCATGGCACCAGTGAGAAAAGAGAGGTTTCCAGTCAGTGGCCTGTGGTTACAGTCAACCTGTGGAACTGCTGCTCATGGTCTGTGGCTAAGTTACCAGTTGGGTCACCCTGGATCTTTTTTTACAGCCACTGGAAGAAAAAGCAAATACTGAAGAGGAAGAAAAATGTCCCACAAAGGACAGCTGGAGTGTACACTGCAGTATATGAATTTGAAAATCCCTTGTGCATTTGCCTAGAAGTACTTTTTGCGGAGGCAGCTCTTGCAACTGTTGCAGTAGAAGAATGCGACCTCTCAGAGAAGAAAGGATGCATCATGTGATCATGATTTGGAAAGGAGGCATCTGTGAGGTGATCTGTGTTGGAATCAGGTCCCACTCATAATGAAACGTTAATTTCTGGTGCTGATGGCTTGAAAGATATGCCTTGTAATCTTTTTTTTTTTTCTGTTTTTGACTTTTTTTTTTGGCTTTTCTTTGCACTTACTTTGGAGTGAAAAGAGCAGATTTCAGACTTCAGATGAGTACAATTTTCTGTGCATTATTACAGTGATGACATACTGGTTCCAGTATCCTTTGTACTCACTTCATGGTCTGGGTTTTTTCCTTTTCTTTTTTTTTTTTTTTTTTCCTTTTTTCCCAGCTGGCAGTTGGCAGGCAACAGTCACTGGGTACTGCAGACATATCCCTAAGCCCATGGGGAGACAAGTTGCCATGTATTGATGTAATTAATTGTATGAGATGCAGCAGGAAAAAAACAGCTGTAACAACAGGCTTTCTCCTTTCTCATTGCTGCATTTTTCAAGAGTTAACTGCATAAACAACGTATGATACAAGCAATTTAACCTAAGGACTGATGTAAAAACTGTTTTCTTAACTGTAGTTGCAAGGCTTGTGCACTTTTCAAAATCGATGCCTCCTAATCAATGCTAAGTCCAGAGGTCCCAGAAGAGATCTGTACTTGTTATTGTACAGTTCCTCAGTGGCAACACACACACACTTATACTCACCAGTTCACACTTCTCCTAAATAAACTTGATGTAAAATGTATTCCTTCCTATTCAGGCAAATATATATATATACATACATATAGGTACATATATATGAGCAGGAAGAAACTGATTTGCAAATGGAAGTTCTTTGAATGAGATCTAACAGGCACTACACAAACTAAAAACTAATGACTCCTGATACAGGTTACTAAGAGCTGGTGGGAAGGGCCCTGGAGACATTACTATGATCTTAATGGATCAGTGGAGGAGGGAAGGACATGACGTGCCCACTCAGTGCAGCTTCACAGACTGGGGCACTGCAGGACCACAGCCCAGCAGCACACACCTGGGCCATGTCTCTGTCCCCTGTCTGTCCTGAATGCAGAATATGTTAAGAAGGCAACGAGGCACTTTCCAATTGGGTTAATGCAGCCAGGTGCATTGGCACAGCTTCCAGTCTGCTCTCAAGGTCTGATTTCACAATGTATTTTCAGTCCTTTCTAATCTCCTGGCTGAAGAGAATGGTTTGGTTGTTGGACAGCTGCTCAATGCCTTATCTTTGAAAGATCCTGTTCCCCAACACAATAGTCCCTTATGCTTGAATACCCTTTCATCTCGCTGAAGATCTCTGGCTCAAAGAGTGGCGGTAGATAGATTTGAAACATTTACCTGGGTAACGGCAGTGGCACTTACCGAACTCCTGGCCTGGCTTTGGGGGGTAAAAGCCGGCAGGAATGGATCAGAATGGGGCTAACGCTTTCTGGCGGTGGTGGCGGCTGTCCTGAGCCCTGCGCCCACTTCTGTGCGGCCTGCGGTACTCGGCGCATCCTCCTGCTCCAATCCGGACCCAGGCCAGGCAACCCACCGCCAAACAACAACCCTCCCGGAGCCCCGAGGCTCTGTCCCGTTCCTTCCGTCCACCAAAAGGACTCGGGCAGAGGCCGCCGGCACCCCCCTATCGTCTCAGTCCCCATGGCGGCCAGGCCCGTGTCCCCTCACCCCAACGCTGGGCCTCGCCCCACATCACCACATCACCATGGCAACGCACCCCCTGCCCCGGCCAGTGTCAACCGCGCCTCCCCGCCCCTGAAAGCAGACCCGAGCATGGCTACCCCGCCTCGGCCTGGCCAGGCTCGGTTCCAGGCGGCCCGAAATCCCCCTCGCTCCCGCGGGTGCGGACCCCTTACCCGGCAGCTTCAGCGCCCGGGACAGCACCGTAGCCATGCTGGAGCGGCGCAGTACGCATGCGCCCCGCCACTCTCCCGTGTGCCTTCCTACGGCCTGCTGGGAATTGTAGTCCTGCGGGGCGGGAGCAGCCCCCAGCCCAGCAGGGGCCCCTCGCTGCGGCTGAAGGAGGGGAGTGGCGAGGGACAGCCCCTGAGGTCGCTGTCACGGGGAGCCGCGAGTGAGGGCCGCAGGCTGCCGGGGCCTGAGGTTGCCTCCCGTGGGGGTGTGTCAGGCAGGGTGGCACTGAGACTTTATCAAAGCGTCATAGAATTACCTGGTTGGAGAAGACCTTAAGATCATCCAGTCCAGCCATAACCTAACATTTCCCTGTACTGTTAGGCTGTACCTAATCCAGGCGTCTTTTAAGCATCTCTAGGGATGGTGACTCCAGCACCTTCCTGGGCAGCCTGTTCTAGGGCCCAATGACCCTTTCAGTGACAAAATTTTTCATAGTATCCAATCCAAACCTTCTCTGGTGCAACTTGTGGCCGTTTCCTCTTGTCCTATCACTTGTTGTCTACGAGAAGAGGTTGACTCCCACCTCACTGCAGCCTCCTTTCAGGGAGTTGTAGAGAGCAATGAGCCTCAGCCTCCTCCAGACTAAGCAACCCCAGCTCCCTCAGCCACTCCTCACAGGGCTTGTGTTCAAGACCCCTCACCAGCCTCTTTGTCCTTGGGGAGCTGGCATTTGGCCTTATAGAACATCATGCAACTGCCTGTCTCTGCAGAGCCTTCCTTGCCTCCAGCAGATTGACACTCCTGCCCACCTTGGTGTAGTCTGCAGAGTTAGTGAGGGTAATTTCACTTAGGAGGTGCCACTGTTTAGCAAAGGCAGTAACAGCTTGGTATTCCAACCAAAGTTCTTTACTGGTTCAGCCCCTCCCTGTTGTTTTACAGGGGTAGAGACCTGAAGAGTGGTGGGGGCTGGTGGCAGCGAGCCATGACCAAGGACAGCACAGTTTTCTACAACTGTGCTGGGCACTGACACAGGCAAAATATGCTTGTTGTCCTAAATGGTTTACACAGAAAGTGCCAGTCACTCAGTGTAAATATATGCCTTGGTTCTTGGTATAAATATACACACTCTTTTTTGGGAAGTTTTTGGTTGGAAGAAATCTTATTTGTTGATTGTGGTTTATTTTGCCAGAGGCTTTTTTTGCTTGAATTGAAGACTGCCAGGGTGTTTTCCAAAACTGTCCTTGATCTTCACCACAGCCTTCTGAGGAAAGTGAACAGCAAACTTTTCCTTTCCCACAATAGGGAAGTTGAGCAAGGAGGGTTTTGTGGCTTCCCCAAAGCCACAAATCTCCAGCTTCCCGATTCCCAGGCCCATGCATGGACCATCTAACAGCACTACTTCTTCAAGTCATTTTTTGTCTGGGAACTCTCCATTGTCACAGAAGAAAAGAAAGGAATAATGACTGAGAATCCAACTGGCTAAAGAGCACATCAGGTTTCCTCAGCATCTACTGCTGCTTCTGCTTCCTCCTTGTTTCAGGTACTGTTCCTCTGAATACTGTCCAGGTCTGTCCTGAAACTTTAAATGATAACCATAAAGAAGGAGCAGAAGAGAGACACCAAGTGGTCTGGCTGGTGATGAGAATTTTTTTTCAATATATGAACAGGAAAGAGGGTGGCTCTTATCCAGAACCTTTTAGTACCAGAGGGATTTTTTCCATTGATGTCATCAGGCTTTAGATCAGGACCTTCCTGAGAACACAACACTTGCCACCACATCCCTGGTGGCAAACCCTGGAGAAGCCATCAGAGTCACTGTTTTTCTTTTCCTTCCAGGTCTTTATGAATACGGAGACCTTCTGTTCCATATGCCACTTCCCCTTCTCCACTTTCTGATTTAAGAGCAGTGATTACCCTGTATCTATGTAAATATTTACAGGAGAGATCCTGGATCCTTTCCATGTCTCAGTTAGCAAAGCCTGTGATACACAGGGACAAAAGCTGTCCAGCAGAGTGACTCTTTCTAAGAAAATTCTTCTGGCACCCATCAGAGCTGGGAGTAAAGGTACAGCAGAAAACAGCCAGAAGCAGGAAATGGAAAAATCTGATGTCCTCATTTGTGATCCTCTAACATCTGGCACACACACATACACTGCAAGAGCCCATAGTTTAAAATGATTGCACATCTGCAGTACAACAGAGCCCACTCTTAATTTCATGGATCCCCACAAAAATGGCTCATTCCCCTAGCCCTGAGATCTCTGTGAGGCTAATGGATAGCAAAGGCAAGTGATCTGTGTTGAAAACTGATGCTTTTGAGGAACATATGACTGCACATAATGTAGTCATGTGTAGGGTGCAATGATTTGCAAAGCATGAGAAATGAAGTTTTCCTTCTTGGCACTGTGAATGCAAGCTGATTTGCATATAAATTGGACCTGTCAAGTGTACTAATATCAGTCAAAAAGCTATGAAAATAAAACTGAAGTTGCAAATAAATCATTCATTTATCTGAACGTTGCTGCTTGTTTTATTTATTTTTTTTTTCAAAGCAGTTTGAAAAAGCCAGATGCTAAAAATGAGATGCTTGGGGTTAAGCTTGGAAGCCTGAGAGCTTTGGATGGGCAATGTGGTCCTTTAGAAAAACATTATGAGCCAAGAAAGCATGAAAATATGCAGCCACCAGCCCTTCATCAGTGTTGAGCCTGTGCCAGCCTTCTCTGCCCACACTGGCACCTGCTGTCCTGTATATTGTGAAGACACTGCCTGAGGTAAATTTGCTGTGTCCTGCTAGATGCCTGATTTCTGACTTAATCCATGCCCTTTGAAATGCTGGTGTGCTGGAGCAGCTGTACAGGTGTACATTATTCACCTGACCTACAGAGATTGTAGTGATATCCAGGGTCCACCTAATAAGGCCAGTGCATAAGACTTTGTGGTTGGCTCAAAAACAGTGGGACCATCTCTAGCACCAGCTCCTAGAAATTGCACAGGAGCTTCTGTGGCACTTCAGAGCTTTATTAAAATCCCTCATAGCTCATGTGTGGACTTTTGAAAGGTCTCCATCCTTACAGCTCTTTACAGCCACCCTACCCTCTGGTTCCTGGGAAGTGTCAGGAATTCCTCTGCAATCTCACTCAGAGTGCCAAGTTTTTGCACTCTGGGGGTATTTTGGCTCAATGTGTGCATGGCTGCCAGGGCTGGACACAAGTGGCAGCATTGTGGAGACCCTCACAGCTGCTGCTGTCCTGCATGGCCCAGGGCACAAACACCCTGTAAAGCACAGGAGTTTCAGAGAGGGTTTGAGTTCGTTTGCCCTTGGCTTGCTAAATCTACATCTGCCTGAAGGCTGCAGGCTGAACCAGGGTCTGGGAAAATGAAGACAAATGTTTCTGCAGACATTGATCTTGCCAGGTGGATTTTGCTGTCTCAGAGCTCTTGCATGTCCTGAGAGACCCACAGACAGACATGTGCAGTAGCCTGTTTGCATATCACAAGCAAGTTTCATGCTGAGGGTACCCAAGTTTAGAAAACTGGCTGAAAGCAGCAGTCCTCACACAGTAGAGCAGATCAAATACCCTGCAATTGCTTACAACAGTCACAGAAATGTGACAATAAAAAAACCCAAGGGAGTTTCTTGTTAGTTGATTATATTAAAGTTCCCAGCCTCTCCTTAGTGGGTACAATGATGGCACATGGGTGCTGGAGATCCCTATCTGAATGCAGCCATGGTGGTGATGGTGGGCTGGGCAGTACTCCTTTCACATCACTGGAAATATGGAAAATAGCAGACAGCAGACAGGGAAGGGAAATGCTCCAGCTCCCTCCTGTCTTGTCTCCCCCAGTAGCCCTGGAGGAGGCACAGGGAATGGGGAGTGTCTGTGATACACAATCCTGCCTGCTGAGCGGTGTGCTGAGGTTGCCAGCACAAGACCATGAAGCACATCCTGCAACCCCTCACAAGCACAGCTTGGATTTGGACCAGGTTTTCAGGAGAGCATTGCTTTGCCTGTGTGGGTTTTCCCATCAGGTTCGCTCAGACAGTGCCTCTGTGCCATGCCATGGAGGGGTTCTTGATCAGAGCATTCCTCCATCCAGTGTCCCCATCTGACGCTGACCATCAGCAGTTCATTTCCTCTTCACAGAGAGTTACATGAGCAGGGTTGTGTTTGCCATGAGCTGAATGGGGAACAGCTGGTAACAGATGATTGTTTGGGTTATTTGCCTGTTGCCTGGACATTTTGTTTGCTTGCTTGAGCCCTGAAAAAAAAATAGTTTTCCAGTTCCTCCAGAGGCTGGCTGGTGTTAAGTGTGGATGTTGGGGACTGCTTTTGAAAACTGGTGTTTTATAACTTTGCAAATGAATGTCCTGCTGTGTCAGTGGCAATGTTCCACAAACAAGGCAGGCTTCTCAGAAATTTCCCTGCCACAGAGCCAACAGGACTGAGGGAGCTGGAGCAGCCAAAATCACATGCTTCTGGTATCAGAGAAGCAGAAACCCCTCAGTCTGGTCCCAGTTAGACCTCTCTCTTGAGTGGATTTAAGTGGCTGACTAAATGGCAGTGCTGGTTAATGTTTATTAACTGTGCTTAGGATACCACTCAGCTTTCCTGCCATGGACTCCTTGCCTGGAGTAAACCAGCATCACCCTGTTGCAATTGTAACACTGTGTATGCAACACTTGCACTTATCCTCTGGCACCTTTCTTCAGGGTGTTTGCTTTTATTCCGAGCAGCTGGACACTCACTCTGTGAGAAAAGCATCATTTTTCTCCCTGTTGAGTACAGACATTTTGGATGTGGAAAATGGAGTTCAATAAGAATAGGCTGGTCAGGAGACAGAGAGGGTGCTGTTGCCAACTGATACTGGAGAAGTAATATCAGGAAGAATGCAGACTTGGCCAAGACACTCACAAAGCAGTGCCATGGGTCTAGTCATGAGCCTGAGTGTGCAGCAGTCGTGCAGCTTCGGGTGGTGGTGGCTGCACATCCTCTCAAATCACAGCAAAATGTCAGTCTGACATAGACATGGGACCAGAATCAGGGCTCCACTTCACACTTCACAAAAATCATCATTTTAACACCTCATGTTTCTTTGGAAACCTCTTTATCAAGTACTGACCAGATCTGAACTTGTTTAATTTGGCAGGCAAGGACCTGGGGGAAGGAGACATGGGGAAAAAAAAAAAAAAACAACAAACAACACTGCAGCCGATTCATCCCTCCTTGTTTATTCCACCAGAAATAGATTTGGCAGAGTGCATCAGGAATGAACTAATCAGCAGGGAATTAATTGGCACGTCTGTTAAAAGGCAGAAACAACGTGGGGAACAAATTCAGGGCTGGATGGCCGGAGGGTTCAAGCAGCCAGAGAGAAGCACTGCAGAGTGGAAACTGTGACTAGTAAGGGAAGTCATACAGCTGTGCTGGAGAGTCACTGGTTGAGAGCTGCTCAAAAGAACTGGGGGCAAAAAGAATTGGGTGTCCTTGCAGATGGAGCTGCTTTTGAGAAGGGATCCATTGCCCAGGCTTTCCTTCCCATAAGGCTCCCATGTGTGGGGAGAGATGATGGCTTGCTTGCAGGAGTGGGAGGGAGGGGTCGGAGAGGTACAGCTGGAGGAGGCTCCACGGAAAGACTGTGGAAACATGGAAAGCGGGGAAATGAAGAGGGACACGTCACTCATTGCAAGTTGAAATGCAGAGGGGTGGTGAGGAGGAGAGGAGAGGAGAGGGAGGCAGAGATTTGGAAGCCTCATCACAGAAGGACTGGCCTCAAGAGCACAGGTAACACTTGTACACAATTCTCTGCCTTCTTTCCCAGGAATGTTTTTTTTTTTCTTCCTCTGGATGAGACACATCCATGCACCCTGGAGAGAGCTTGTTGCATTGAAGGACTCTAAAGGTACCTGTGGGAAGAGCCAGGAGAGGAGGGAGCATGTGCAGACTGGCATGGACTTAGAGGTTGGAGGATCGCTACCTAGATTTCCAGAGAAAAGGAGTGTCCAGAGTGAAAAATAGAGGGAGAACAGAGGAGCAAGACAGAGAGACAGACAGACATGGAGAGTACAAGGTCTGCAGGTGTCTATGCAGGGAAAGAGAGGAAACTTCTTAGAAGGAACACCAAACTCTAAATGAGAGATGGCAATTAGATATATCCTGAAAAAAATATGCAGCCAGGTACACCTGGAGAAGAAGCAAAAGGTAGATATTACCTCCTCAAAACCAACAGGACTTTACTAATCTTATGATGTGCAGTAGATATATGCTTTGCACCTGGATGACTCTTTATTTTTATTTCTTTAGCCAGCAGCATCCTAGCTGTCCATCACCAGGCTGTCAATCAGATCCCTTTGCTTAGCAGGATAGTCAGACAGTTCGAGGGATTAAAGTGCTCTTTACTTTTCACACAACATAAAATGAGCAGTGAAGCTCTTAATTAATAGTAGTGGTCTAGTGGAGGGTGTACCTGCCAATGCCAGGGTGGGAGTGGAACTAGATGATCTTCAAGGTCACTTCCAAGCCAAACCATTCTAGGAATCTATGAATCTATGCATAAGCTCCATTGAAATTAAATATGTTGTCAAGCTTGAAAAAGTCAAAATATTGTTATTCTTGCCTAGTCCAAAGCTGGGTGTGCACACTGACATACAGCATAACACTCACACAAATGTACACTAAAAAAACCACTGCAATGGATTTTGAACTTTGGAAACAGGTGATACTCTAACTGTACCACTGCAACTGGGTTAATATTTTAGGATCCAATTTTATGCATTTTTTTAATTGCTTTTGGCATTTTTTGTGATCTTTCCACCATTACATAATACTATAAACATATGCTAATATTTATACTCCCCTGCTTTTTTTTTTTTTTTTTTTAATCTTTTTTTGCTTGGAGAGCTAACAAATGCCATCTGCTTTGCAAGCAGAGCTTGCGAATACTTTGATTGTTCTCCACTTACAGTCTTGGCAGCTTTTTTCTCTAAAATCTCAAAGTCTTTTCAGGATCCCCGCTTGGGAGCTCTGGCAGAACTGGCATTAAGTGAGAAATTGTGTGCAGCTACCCTGTGGGGTTTTTGAATGTGAAAGTGTTTGCTTTATAGCACCTAAGCCTTCTTTGACTTTATATTTAAACCTGAACATTTTAGTTTGGTGTGTGTAAGCAATATAACCTTAAAATAGCCTCAAAATATTGCATATAGAAATAAATATAGAGAAATTCTGCTGGTCTGCAGAATGTATCTTTAATATCTATTGAGATCCTTTACAAATTGAGAATCTAAATCTTGCTTTGATGTTTAAATGTCCATTGGAATCAGAGATACATTTTATTTATTTATGAGATCAAACCTGAGATCAAACTCTCTGAATCATTTAAAAGCATATTATATTTCCCTGCACATAACTCAAGCTCAGTGTCACTCTTCAGCTTTAGTTTGAAAATAGCTCAGAAGGAACTTGGGAAAAATCACGAGGAGAACAGGTCTCAAATGAAAACCTCAAAGCTAATTTACTTGCAGTCCAATACTGCAGAAAAAAAAAAAAAAACCTACTTCATTTTAGGTATCACTACAGTGACTGCTAACTCTAATCAACAAAATCCTTCTTTCAAAGCAAGCTTGGGCTTAAGCTAACACACAGGATTCTCATGCATGCACCAGGAGACTGTATGTGTTTAGAGCAGTAAGAAGTGCAGGGAAAGGTTTCAAGCCCTCTTGACTGACAAGGGGCAGGCAAGCTCTGAATCACAATGCAACAACTCACATGCCTGCAACAGGGACAGAGTGTGCTCCTCAGGCTTCAGGGAAGAGAAGGTACTCTGAAATGAAGCAGTGTTGGGCACCAGGAGAGGATAACCTAGGCAGTTCCCCCATACCCTAGGAGGCAGCACAACCCATGAGCAGTCAGTTATCACATTTGACTTCAGTGTGTCGAAGTCTGAGGCATGTAATAGTGAAATCTCAGTGCTCTGTGGTCATTCCCTGCTGTGTGTAAGGAGGGATGAGCATTGGAAACCGAGTATAGTGGAGCAGCAAGAAACAGAAAGGGTGAACAAGAGAGGGACAGAGTTCAAATCCTGGCAGCACTCCTTTGCTTTGGGGCAGGTTTTCAGGCTTGGATAGCACAACCACCAATCTCAGCAAGGATGTGCTTGGGATATTGAGCTAGCAGAGCTCTTTTATCATGGCACAGTGAGGTATTGAGAGGTTAAAAGAAGAAAAAAAAACGTTGTGCAACAATGAGATGAGTATCTCCTTCTTCATTGCTTGCAGATGAAGGGACTGTCTGGTGAATCACTGCTCCAAGGGCAGCATATGATGTAATTTTCTGACAGAAAGCATGTCTTATTATTGTAATTAACAGTAACAACAACAAAGCTACTATGTTGTTATTGTTATGCTCTGGATTTAGGACAGAGCTTTCATCCAAGGCTGTGAGACAGTTTTCTTTGCTTGTCAATCTGTGTTCTACCCTGACAGTATTTTCCAGTGCAACTCTGCAGCAAATCTGAAAACACATTTGCAATGGGCTTGGGATCTGGTTCCTACATCCTACAGATGACCCTGCAGACTTTTTCTGCTTGTTAGTGACTACCCATTTGCCTTCTACAATTCAGCCTAAGAGAAGGAGGATTGCTCAGTTTCTGTGTAAGTGTCTGAGATATGGGAATCTATTTCAAAGATGGTTCTAACTTGATGCTTACTATGATAATAAATTCTCTCAGGAATGCAGAGAGCAAAGCTACAAAGAAAGTGATCTGTGAGGGGCCCTACAAATAGAGCCTGTGGGTCTCATGATTCATTTAAAAAGCTTGAGGTCAAGCAGGGTGGCTTTTCAGTATCAGATGTAGGTGGAATGTATCACCACCCTTCTTTTAACAAATACAGAAAGATCAAAGTGTCCCAGCCCTGGGATATTGAAACAGATGGCAGGTGAAAAGAGTAAGGAATGGACAGTCTTTTCAGGAAGTTTTAAAATGAGCTGGGAAGCCACACTGCCTCCTTGATATTTGAAGCATTTTCAAATAATTTGTAATTAGAGATGTTGGTGTCTTCCCAGTAGGGAAGATTAAAAAGGCATGTGCAGTGCATAGTCATTAGAAGAAAAAGAAGGAGAAAAAAAAGCTCTAAAGAGTGGACTATTTATCTGGAAAAGCAGAGAGACAGAGGAGCTGTGGTGTCAATGCAAATAGTTTCAAGAAGGTCCATGAAGACCTTTTCATTATGTGCCTTGGTGATATCATCAAACCTTCCTAGAGGTTTTCATTTTGGCAGCATTGAGTTGGGAGGAAGAAGAGGTGTGTGTATGCATGAGATAGGAAGAAGGCAATTTATTTTTTTTCCCCTCTCTTAAATGAATACTGCAATTAGAAGAATATTGAGTGCAAAATACATCCTGGCAGGTGGAAAGTAGTATTTTTAAAGTAGCATGACATTTCCCATCAGTATGGCTATATTCATGTTGCTATTTTAAATAGATGGGAAAACAAATGCAGTTGCAATTAAAATACACTAGTGATTGAATGTAAGAAAGGCACAAAGCAAAAGGATTTATTTATGTACTGCTTTATCTGTGGCAGCTCCCAATAAGTTTTGAGGTGGCTGAATTCTTCACAGATGGTTAGGAGAGGGGAGTTATGTGAGACTCAAAAAAGCAATTGAATGTCCCATATTTTGCAGTGAGGTCTTCTGACCTTCCGTGCACGTAGCTGAAGAGGGGAATAATTTGGATTTCCTGAATACCTGCTTTCCATGAGTCCCTCCATCACTGTGACTACAGATGACCAAAATCATCACTAAAACCCCTGAACCTGGCAATGCATTTTTTTCTGTTTGCCATCTGCAATATGTGCATAATTAATATTTCAGCCACTTTCTACCAGAACAGCTGTTCATGACATTAAAAAAAAAAAATCAGATTCAACAGAGAGAGGCCACTTCATTAAGACAGAATAACAAATTAGCATGAGTAAACTGTGGAGAGATTGATCTATTCTCTTACATTCAGAGGCAGAACTTGTCCAGGAGGGCCTGTAGGTTAGCAATGATTTCCACTGGATTGGGAATGATGGCAAACTTCAAAGAAGATGAGGAGCTTATGTGAAAATGCTCACAGCAGTTCATATATCTGCCTTGCATACTCTGTAGATGTGCTTAAGAGGAACTGACACCCAGGGCAAAGTGGACACAGTAGATGGGGGGTGGGGTTGCCTTTGAGGCTCCATCACTGGACAGCATCTCAATTATTTCTACTGGTTAGTGGATCAGATCAAAAAGAACATTTTTTTTTTCATTCTGACCTCTATTAAATCCTTGACAAATTGCTTCACTGGTTTGTACTTTGCTTTCCCTAATTGCAAGGTGGGGATGAAGTTGTTTCTGCACCTTGTAGTACCTTCTTCTGACACTGTAAGGTGCTATCCCAACATGGCTACTACTTTGTGGCTGCTGCCTGTAGTTGAAGCATCTGGGTACCTCTCAAAGGTACCACTCAATGGCTTGGGAAAAAAACAAACAAACAAACAAACAGCAACAAAAACACAAAACAAACCCCAAAACCAAGCAAACAAACAAAAAAACTCACCAAAGTAAGGAGGTCTGTACTTGTGAAAAAGAACTCTCTGTGCTTGTATAAAAGCTAGGCTGAGCAACCTGAACAACAGCTTAAAGAAATACATCTTCAGAGAGAAATTTGTTGTTGAGGTGACAGGTGGGAGGTGGAGAAACAGAGGAAAGAGAGAAATAAAGAACTTAGCAAGAATTTTTTTGTCTTCACAGAGTAGGGGGAGGTCAAGATCCTGCAAAAAGCCATCATGATGACTCTTCCACTTTTCCTCTTCTTCATATTCTTGCCCTGTGCTGAATCCCAGGAGGACTTTCTGGACCAGTATCAGAAATGGGACTACAGAGAAGGTGGTAAGAGATGGTAGTGGTGAGTCAGCTTGGGAGATGTTCAGTAACTCAGAGCTGAAGAGTCACCTACTTTTTTTTCCCTTGGAATGAGTCAAACAGTGCTCACTCATGAGTTGTTCTTCTTGATTCCTGGGTAGCTGCTGAGATTTTTGGAGAGAAAAGTGGGTTTAGAAATAATCACCTGGGATAGCCCATGTCAGCAGAACACCTGGGCACCTAGAGGGTGAACTACACTGGAAGGAGGGTCATCTGCTTTTTAATTTAGATCCTCTGTAAGTGTAATATTTGGCATTTCACTGTGACTCAGTTCAAATGATGGGGGGTGGAATCCAACTCAGATCACCAGCTCGTGTTTTCTTGTTCTGTCACACTTGTTTTCCTCTCTTCCATGGATGTCCTGCTAACCTAGCTGACAAGGTCAACATAGAAGGCATTAAGAGCATTACTCAAACCCTTGAGAAATGGGGAAATGGTATCTTCTGGCAAATGAAGTACACACTGCTGAACAACCCCAACGCTTTACTGCCTGAACTCTCCAGGTAATTCCCTTCATCTGGAGGTGGGATTCGGTCCTTTCCTGGGTGCCCTTCCTCGAGCAGGATTCATCTTTTTTAAGATGAACTTTCAGATTGCTCAGTTGTGGGGAGATGAATCCTACTGCCTTGGTACCTGTTATGATAGCAGCACTGAATACTAGTAAACTGAATATTCTGTTGAATATTTATTGTGAAACATTCTCAGTTGCAGTGACTGTGTTAGAATAATTATCCTAAAGAAAAATGTAGGCTGTTCTTGGCACCTCACTCCTGTGAGAACAGGCTGGGAAGATGAATTGTGTTACAAATCCAGACATGGACTTGGCCACAGGGCAAGGAGAAGAAGCTGATTTGGCCTGTGATGGTTTTTATTTCAGTCTCTAACACACAGATATGAGAAAACTATTCACTAGTCCATGTCATCATATTTCCTCCCTTGCACTGCAGAAAATACTAATGATTGACCACACTCACAAAATGTACTTCAGTTTTAAATTTGCAGAAACAGAGTTGGAAAGGCAATGAAAGAGAGGAGAAGGGAAAGATGAGAATTATTAGAAACTAAATATCACTTAAATCAGAACTGTTTATAAAATTAATGGTCTTCTGCCATAACTCAGCTTTCTTTTCAGGAAAAAGAAAAAAAATAACCTGTCCACAGCCTCTAGGCATTGAACCATTGAACCAATGAAATCAATTGAACCATTGAAAAGAAAAGGCTAGAATAATAAAATGGAACTAGCCAGAAGGCCACACATTGCCTATACAAATTAGGATTTCAGGAGGATATAGCTGATAGATTATATATGTTGGCCTTTGGCATCAAGTGGATTTCTCCCTGGCTGCCTCATGGCTGTTATTAGCGCACTGCCAGTGCTAAAATTCGTTGGTGTCTAAGATTATCAGAGCCAATATTGAGTCATGTGTTTGGAAAACTCTATTTTTAGTCCAGGGAGATGTACAGAGACTATGCAGCCATATTTCCTGCAGAAGGCTTTGAATTAAGAGTTTGCTGGCAAACACATGCTGGGCTGTTAGAAATGTTGAGGACTGACAGTAGCCCATGGGAATCATTGGCCCAGCCTTCATGCCTGCTCCTAGTTAACACTGTGGCTAATTAATACTAATTAACATCCAGTGAGATTAGAATGAGCATCAGAGCTTTGTAATACCCAAAAGGAAACTGAGAGAAAACTCTCCAAAGGAAGGAACATGGTTACCCCCAAACACACTGGTGCATCAGTGCAGCCCTCACCTTGCCAAATCCTGATGTAAAAAAACCTGGCTCTTCTCCCCCCTCTGCTTAAGCAGAGGCACATCCTGGAGTGACTTGGGGGACTTGCAGGAGCCTGCCCTTCACTGGGACCCCACACATTACTGCTATCTTCTCTATCCCTGCTGGTTCCAGCTGAACAGGATTGTTTTCAGCTCCACCATTAAAGTAGAAGTGCTGTGAAGTCCTTATGGGAGCTCATATACCAATCATTATTTAGCACAAAGCCAGATGTGCTTTGGCAGCGATGAAAAGATCACATTGCCCATGCTGGTCCTGAAGCTCATGGCTTCCTTGGTTCAGATGGGGGCATCTCAGAAAAACTCCCACCACCCAAGGGGCAAGGTGGCTTTGGAAGCATCTTTGAATGGTTCCTTGCAGCTCTTTGATTTTGAAGGGCCCTTATCCAGGAGGAAACACAAGGCCATGGTAAACTATTTTGCATGCTCAGCAACAACTCCCCACACTGAGTTATTCTCCTGTATAACTCTTTCTGTAGCCTCCGCCCTGTCTCTGCCGCTGTGGACAACCTCGTGAGGGAAGTCCAGTCAATAAGGAAGAGGCTAGAAGAGCTGAATGAACGCCTCAAGGTCATCAACAGAACTGTGCTTCCCATCCGGCTGAACGCTCTGCAGAGCCAGAGGCGTGGCAATACTCAGCTGCGCAGGCTTCCAATGCATAGGAGAAGGTTGTATGCTCGCAGGAGACCTCAGAGGAGTTAATTCTCTACCAAAATAAAGGGGAAATCTTTGGGGGATTTTTTCATCTGCTCAAGCCTTTCTCAATAGGACCTTGCAAGAGAGAATAAAGTAGAGCTCATACAAGTTGGCTTTACTAAGAAGACCAGAACTTCTGCATTATGTTTTGCCTTTCAAACCTAGGTGTGTAGGTGAAATCTGACCCTGTTCTTCAATGATGGCTGTTTCGTGACCCAAGCAAAAGGAATTGACAAGCTCAGCCTACTTGAGTGTGAATAACTTTAGGCTATACAGCCATTCTTTCTGCTTACCAGAAGAAGGTCTTCCTACAAAGATCAGGTGAATTTCTCTCTCTGCCCTATTTTTACAGTGCTCCATCTGAAACTGCTAGAGATTCTGATCTTCAAAAGTGCTGAATGCCTGATGAATGCAGAAAGATAGATTAGTACTTGGCACTTCCAGATGGACAGGGACAGTGAGAGGAAGCTGTGGTTTAAAATATAGCTTTAACCTATTTTCCATCACTGCAAAGAATGCCCTGTTAGCATGTCCAGAGGGTGGAGTTGGATAACTTTGGTGGGTGCCTCATCTTGCAAGGCTGAAGATTTGTCAGATTCTAGGGACCAAATATGAATATTCACCTTCTGCAAAAAAAGTGGTTTTTTTAGCTACCTGGAACTGGGCACTCAGAACTGCGTTATTCAGCAGATACCTTCAGAATTTCCAGATTCTCTGAAAGATACTTCATTGCCTTCTGCCAAGACCCTTGGAAACCAAGGGATGCTTTATTTCAAAACTATTTAGATACCAAATGGCATAGATAAGTGTCTAGAAGGATTTTTTCAAAATAGCTTAAGAAAGGGTACAGTTCCCCAAACCACAGATAGTAATTCAATTGGTGTCTAATTTGCAGAGTATCTTCTCTATGTGCAAACACTGACCTCCAGACATTTCCCAACATCCATTAATATCTGTAGAAAATGAATAACTATGCAGCCCAAGGACTTTGGTGCCTCGGGGAGTACCAAGAATACCCTGTCCTCAGCTTGTCTTTGCCTGTGGCTTCCTGACAATAAAACTGGTGATTAAAAAACGCCATGCAGAAATCAAATTATGCACTGAACAGAGGATAGAGTGGGCTTGCTCTTCAGGTCTCTAAAGGTAAATCCAATGAAGAGATTTCCACCCAGCACTGTAGTCAACTGAATACCTGAAATCTGTTGAAACTTAGGCAGGAGATTCAGAGAGGAAAATAAACTATTTGTTTTTTTTAAAGGTCTGGATGAAGCAATTTATGAGAACAAAAATAGAGAATGGATTATGTTTAAATGGTTGTGGGGGCGGTTGGCATGACAGTTGTTTTGCGAATGCTCTCCAGTCATAAACAGTGAGGATTCAGACTTGTTATTTAAGGATTCCCAAGGCCTGAGTTTATGGGGAGAAGTTCACTGATGCTACAATACCCTCCAGAGGGAAAGGGGAAAAGCTAGTTTCATATGGAAACTTCTAAAATGAACCAGAAGAAGTAACACGGACAGCATTTTGTCTGCAGCCTGGGAGCTGAGTGGCAGAGGTCTGAGGAGTGTATGAGACAAGCTGATAAATATTTCTCGGATGTAAATTCTCTGAGATCAGGTTTTCAGAAAATAACTCTAAGTTCGAAAGTCTCTCTTTGGCTTTTGATTGAGAATTGGAAACACTGCTCAGCTTGAAAAGGGGAAAATCAAGATTGTGAAGAGGCTGGGAAAAGATACTGTTGTGCCTTTGGTGAAGCTGTCATTATAATTTCTCAGAAAATGTAGACTATTTTGATCCCAGAATATATTTACCAAAATTACAAGGAATAACAGAAGAAAAAGCTCCCCCTCACCTTGTTATTCTACATTCAGAGGTACTAGGCTGTGCTGTAACATCAGCTGCATGTCAATCCAAAGAGATGCTTTGCTTGGGGACTGCTGGTCACTTTGGCCCATTTAGAAGAAGAATATAACATAAACATCAGTTTTCCTGTTCATATTTTAGACATAAACATTTTATCAGGCAACCTGAAGTTTTATGAAAGCAGCTGAGGACTACTTGAAACAGGAAGAACTCCCTCAGTCACAGGGAGGGAGGTGGCTGGAGGTGGGAGGCCAGACCAGACCACTGTGTGCTTTTACTTTTTACCTAGATGCCCATCACCAGCTTCTGCCAGAGGACTGGGAAAGATGGACCTCTGGTCTGACCCTGTCTATGTATTCCTACACTGATGTATGCAAGATGCTATTTTTGGCAAAGCTCTTCAGCTCAATAGAGACACTCACTGCTTGATCTAAAAGAGAACAAGCTGCAGCACACCATGTATATTACAATTCTGCAATTTATTGCGTGATGGTAAATAAACCAAATAACACTCATGGTTTATAAATTACTAGATCTGTGGTCTTGTCACCATTGAGAGCAGCCCCTGTCTTTCACTCTTTCAAAGTCCATGTCAGGGCCCAGCCCTGTTCCATGGCCTGTTTGATCAGATGATTATGGCCAGCAGATTTAACTTCTTTGCCTTTGCACGACCATCTCTCTCTAGATGGAAATGCTCTAATATCACATTTCTTCTATTGTTTGATTTTTTGCTCTTTAAGAGTACAGGAAAGTTCTGCATCAGCCTGATTCTGTACCACTCACCTTCTGTCTGGAATACAAATGGCATCCTGCCTTGTATCATAAATAGCGTGGCCAGCAGGACCAGGGAAGTGGTCTTACCCCTGTACTAGGCACTGGTGAAGATGCACCTTGAATACTGTGTTCAGTTTTGGGCCCTTTCATAAAAGAAGGACATTTTTGTGCTGGAGCATGTCCAGAAAAGATGAAAGAGGCTGGTGAGGGGTCTTGAACACAAGTCCTGTGAGGAGCAGCTGAGGGAACTGGGGTTGCTTAGTCTGGAGGATGTTGATGGGACACTTCAGCGTTCTCTATAACTACCTGAAAGTAGATTGTAATGAGGTAGCGCCTGGCCTGTTCAATCAGGGTAATAAATGATAAGACAAGAGGAAACAGCCTCAGGTTACACCAGGGGAGTTTTAGCTTGGGTATTAGTAAAATTTCTTCACTGAAAGGGTCATCAGGCCTTGGTACAGGCTGCCCAAAGAGGTGGTGGAGTCAGCACCCCTGGGGCTGTTCAAAAAACATTTGGATGAGGTGCTTAGGGACATGGTCTAATAGTTGTGTATAGGGAGATGTTAGGTTATGGTTGGACTGAATGATCTTAAGGTCTGTTCCAGCCAGGCAGTTCTTTGATTCTATATAAAAGGAGGAAGAAGTCCAGCTGAGCAAGCACTTCGAGGTGCCTCTGCCTCCTCTGTCTGATTCATGGCTGCCCCATGGTATTCAATTCCCGCCTCCACCACCCTCTTAAATGATCCTGGGTAAAGCACTTTCTCTAGCTTGCACTTGTCCTTTGACATGGCTTATACAACTAAAAGTCTCTTGTGACCATGAAGGGTCTCAAGTCCTCTGTGCAGATACATAGAACCAGCTACATAAGCCAGACAAGTTCCGTTGTGTTAATTTACATATATTTTTGGAACAGGCCTGGCTGGAGTTTTAAATAGAGTTTTAAATGGGGCTGTGAACGCAGGCAGAGGTCAGCAAAGGGATAGCAAACAATATCGGTGGTTTCCAAGAGCTAGTCCTTACTTACAGCTTACAACATCCAGAGAGACACGGAGCCCTGCTGGAAATTCACTGTCTTAAAAGACAACTGTGATCTCCTTTAGTTCCGTTCATTAAAAACCCAACAAAGCCGTTAGGACTTTTGCACTTCCAGGACAGCTGGCCCCTCTCTGCTACACAGGACACGCTTTTGTCAGCACTTCCCTCCCTTGGATTTTATTTCTCCAGCCTTCCTCCCCTCCAGACGAACACGACCTGCTCCCGCACTTCATTACTCTCCACACTTCTCGCCCTCCTCCGTTACTTCACCTCCGGGGCCGCCTTTCCGCTCCAGCAGCCCGTCGCACCCGGATCTCTCTCGGCCACCTCCCGCCGACCCTGAGTGCCCCAACCCCGGCCCCGTCGCCGCGGCGCAGGCGGCCCTTGGGCGCTCCCGGGGGGCGGTGCCCGGCCGGGCCGGGCCGAGCAGAGCCGAGCCGAGCCGAGCCGAACGGGGCAGAGTGGAGTGGGGCTGAGCCGAGCGGAGCCGAGCGGGGTCCAAGCCGAGCAGCACCATGCTGGGCATGATCAAGAACTCCCTGCTGAGCTCGGTGGAGGCATGGCCCTACCGGGTGCTGAGCAAGGGGGAGAAGGTAGGTGGCGAGGCGGCCGTGCGGCCTCTCTGCCC
The DNA here is from genome assembly GCF_027791375.1 of Indicator indicator. Classification (NCBI taxonomy): domain Eukaryota; kingdom Metazoa; phylum Chordata; class Aves; order Piciformes; family Indicatoridae; genus Indicator; species Indicator indicator. The sequence continues at coordinate 5,631,978 of NC_072023.1, read as the reverse complement.
CCGGGGCCGGGTGAGGCGCTGCGAGAGGGAGCGGGACACCTCGGGGTCACCCTCACCCTCCATTCTCCCAGCCTGTCTGGGCTTCCGGCAGCATCTCCGTTCTCATCTCCTTCTCCAGGAGCAGCTCAGCTACGAGGAGAGGGAGTGCGAGGGCGGCAGGTTTGCGGCGGTGGAGGTGGTGGGGAAGCCGTTCGATGAAGCCTCAAAGGAAGGGGCGGTCAAGCTCCTCAAGTACGTCGGAGGAAGCAATGACAAGGGTGAGATGCTCCTTGCCCAGAGAGCTTGGCATCACTTTGTGTTTGACCACTGCTAGTGGAGGCTTGGTGAAAGCCAGATGGGTGAAAGCAAGAGCACCATGGGCCTAATGGGGCTTGCAGCTTCTGGCATCGGAGGTCTGTGATGGGCATAGTCCTTCACTGGGAAAAGTAAACTTGTCATAAAGTGTGCCCAGCCAGCTCATGGTATGAGTCTGCTCTTAACCCATCTCTTTCAGAGTAAGATCTCAAAACCTGATTTGTTTCAGCAGCAATGAGTTCCCTTGCAGCGGGGATAACATGAGGACAGGCACGCACAATTATTTGTCACAGCTCCCTGGGTGAGCAGTAGCTGGTGAAATCGAGGGTATTTGGGGCACTTTAGCTCTATGACATGCCCTTGGAGGCAGTGCAGTAAGTTTTATGACTTTGATACTTTATCATATACTCTGGCAATTGTTATTCATCAAAGGGCAATGAACAATGAGCTTGCTTTTTAGTGGTACTTTATCGTGTTTTATAATGGTGCTTCCAGGTGATTGCTTCTAATTCTCAATTTACCAAAGTACATGCATCAGCAGCCATCCATAACAGGAGGAGAAGACCACAGAATAACTCTGAGGCAATACACATTTGCTCACACACTTTTCACAGGCATCTGGTAGAGGAACCTTTATGGTCTGTATGGGAATAGGATTTGGATGCAGGGGCAAATAGCATTTACAGCAGCATGTTTTGGAACGATGATGATCAGTGTTGCTTCAGGAGAAAGGGTGCCACAAGGGCAGGTATGGCGTCAAAGCAAAACAAATGAGAAAGTTGGCTTAATATCAGCTGATTCTGTAGCTGACTGATCCTGAAGTTTCATGACTCCCTACTGCTGAATGAAGAACAGTGGGAAAAAAGGTTCTGCAATGCCATGTATTACCCCATCACAGTAATGAGCAGAAGCTACTATTCCTGAAGTGGTGGACAGTATGGGCAGTCCTGCTGAAAGCCACCAACAGCTCTGAGGTTTGGGTTACTGTAAATTGTAGGATGTCTGGAAGCATTTGGAAGGGTTTAGGAAAAATCTCCTGTCACCCATTATTGGCTATGGGCTCATCACTAATTGCAATTTAAATAGAGAATTATAGGCCCTATTATGTTAAAGGTGGTTTGTCAGAAGAGCAGAGCACCTTGGTGTCATGACAACATGATTGAGAGCCACAAAACCATGATCATTGATAAAAAGCCATCCAGAGGTCACCAGGGTCCCTTATCTCCCAGGGTCCTTGAACAGTCAGTGGAGAGAGAAATTTGGCCCAAGCAGAAGCCTGTTGTGGACGTTCTGTATGCTCAGAGAACCCCTCTCTTGACTGATTATACAAAGAACTCAGTATGTGGAGTTTTCCTGAACAAAAATTATCTCTTGTGAATGCTCTGTTAATTCTGTGAGTTCCTGAGAACCTAGACTTCTTTGTGTCTCTTTCAGGGGCTGGAATGGGCATGACTGCTCCTGTCTCCATCACTGCTTTTCCTGCTGAAGATGGCTCCTTACAGCAGAAAGTGAAGGTCTCTCTGCGGATCCCGAGCCAATTTCAAGACAACCCTCCTTGTCCTAGTGATGAAAGCATTAAGATTGAAGAGAGAAAAGGGATGACCATTTATTCCACGTAAGGAATGCATCCTGGGATTTCCAGTCTCAAGTGTTGAGATCTGTAGTGAGTTCTGAAGAGCAGTATTGGTTTTACCAGATGACTTGCTGGACCAGGGGTGCATGTGGTAGAAGGAGATGGAGGGATCTTTCAAGGAAAGGCAGGTGTTTTATGTCATTTCTTATCGTTGCTCATGCTGCAGCTATTTGAAGTATGGATTTTTATTTTTTTTTCACTGGGAAAACAAATATAGAGATTAGCCCAGAAAGGCTTTTTGTTTCACCTGAGGAGATGAAGAGCAGAGAGAGGGTGAAGATGAAGTTACTGAGTCATTTCTGATAGCTGAAAACTAATTTTTTTGCTCACTTTCTGGGATCAAGATGGTTCTTAGTCATTAAGAATGCCCTTTGGTGTGGTTCAGATCAAACTGCAGGTGTCAGATGAAGCCTCATTTAGATGGACTTATACCAGAATCCGTCATGGAAGCAAGCAATCATTCATTGCATTGCTTCAAATCATCTTTAGACATACTTGTTGACTGACAACCTGGACTCAGACTAGCATCACAATAGCGATAAGCTCTTCGCCTTGTATTTAACCCCTTGGATTTTCCCCTCCCTTCTTGCTTGAAGTATTTTGCCTGATTCTCAACTCTTTAGCTCCTCCCTTGCCTGAGACTGCTGCCTGACCTTTGCTACGGGTGTGGGCCACTTCTGCAAGAATAGGCTGTTTTGTCTCAAACCTTGGCCCTGAGACAGGGTGGTGAGGTGCAGGCTGATGAGGAAACAGTTCCTGTTGGTGGGAGGTCAGCATAAAACAGACCAGTTCCAGTCCACCCCCTTTAAATAGCATTGTGAACTGTAATTGCTAATATCTCTGGTCCTCCCTCCTGTTTGCCTTGGAGTTAGAGTTTGGCTTCTCTTCCTGATCTGGCTTTCAGCAGATGGTTGTTCACACTACAGTGAACTTGGTTGTTGGCAGCATTGGTGTGAGGACTGCGGGCTGAGCAGACTTGGAGATAGCCTTGTGCCCTAGCAAGCTGTTCCTCTGATATGAGTTTGATGCAAAGGGCAGGGCCACCCTGCTGACTGACATGCATAGGGCTGCTTGGGGAGGCACTGTTTGGCATCTGTGATGGCTGACTGCATCCTGGCTTATCTAATGTATCACAAAGTGATAGACCATTGCCTGCATGAGTGCATGCTGTCAGGACCTGGCCCAAAATGCATGGCTAAATATATTGTGGGTGTATATTGTTCTCCTTCTCTTCCCTTCAGTGTTTTGCCAGGACTGCTCCACACTGACCCATGTCTGGTTTCTTTGCAGGCAGTTTGGTGGCTATGCCAAAGAGGTGGATTACGTGAGCTATGCTGGCAGGCTGAGGGCTGCCCTGGGGAGCGAAGCTGCGTACCACAAGGATTTCTACTTGTGCAATGGCTACGATCCCCCCATGAAGCCTTACGGGCGGCGCAACGAGGTCTGGTTTGTGAAAGAGTGAGCATCTGGCTCCCTGCGCTGCTGGCCTGCACTGATAACTCCCCCACCCTATGTTCTTGTCCTCTTCAAAATAAACTCATAATTTGGCAGAGGCCAAATCATTCCATTCCTCCACAACTATGCTTTGGTCTTTTATGGACCGACATATTCAGAAGAAGGCTGCAGACCCTCCTGACAGGACAGCTCCTTTGTTTCAGACTAGGTCCTCAATCACACAGACTCTGGTGATGTCTCCATGGCTTGCTTTTATCTCCCTCATGCTCCCAGGGTTCAATGCTGAGACAGCCAAAGTACTTAATTAGCAAGACTGGTGCCTGACAGGAGTCTCATCCGAGTGCTGGCAGACCATTAGTCTCACCTGAGGCAGGCAAGGGAACATGACAGAAGTGCATGCAGGGACTTTTTTAACTTCTTGAGCTTGCTGCAGCTGTAAAATGTTGCTTTTATCTGTGCCTTTCCAAATGCAATTTAAAGGGACCATGGGCATTGCTACCAACACAGCACAGTGAAAATAAGCATCCTTTACACTGACTCACAGTGTAAATTGCAGGAGAGCAATGCTTCTGTCATCTGGCTGAGAAGTATCATCTAGAGGAAAATCCAGGTCTCTGTTTGCAGCTATGCTTCTGTTTGAGGTGAGGCATTTTGGAGTGTGTTTTGTCCTGATCTCAGCTAAGCAGCTGGACCTCAAGATAATTTCCTTCCTGTTACTTTTGTGTAACTTTCCTTTAAAGCAAGCTAACACAAGAGCCAAAGCTGAAATGAGTGTGGTAATCTAATTGAATTAGAAAAATACAGGCTGTGAAAACAGCAGGTGTCAGTTCCTCTTGAACAGAAGGTGTATTTGAAGAATGGTGAACATCTAGTGAGGCTACTGTGGGTGCAGATGTTCCACAAAACCACTCTCCTAAATGGTGTCATTTTCTGGAGGGCTACTCAGAGCAGCTATCTTCTTGAAAAGAGGATGAAACAAGGATTTGCGTCAAATAATGAAAAGCCTTTCAGAAATTTCAAATACAAGAGTAAGGGTGGATCTTGTCAGTAAGACTGGCAATGTTTAACTGGCAGGCATCAAACCAGCATTTTAGCTGTCAGCTCTGCCAGGGAGGCAGCAGGATGCCCACAGTAGGAACACATACACAAACCATTCTAGGATGCCTGTATAATTTGTTACCTCCACTAAAAGAGGTGTGCTGTTTTGATGCTTAAGTGCCCCGAAGTTCAAGCCCTGTCTAAAGCCATCTTCCCCCTGGAGCTGTCAGATGGCATCCCAGGTTCTGGCCAGTTGAGCTGTTTGACATATGCTTGCTTTCTGAGAAAAATCAGCAGTTAAAGAAAAAAACAAACTGAGGGTCTGGTGTACTTTTCTGTCTTGCTGAGCCATATCAGAGCTTTGTTGTGGACCTCATGAAAGAGTTCAGTCACCTCCGTGCAGGTGCAGCTAGTCAGGATGGGTAAAAAACCCCAGATACTTAATTAAAAAAGAACAAACAACAGTCAAAACCAGTCAAAAGCTATTAGCTACAGTTAGTAATTGAAACACAGGGGAAGAGGAATAAAAAAAGAAAATCAAGGCAGACTAAGGTTTTTGAAGGAATTTTTGAAGGATAAAAAAATCCTTTCTAAGGCTGTCCCTGAATCTACAGGGGCCTGTTCATGTCAGAGATTATTTTGCATGTGTCTGAGGGGCACAGTGCTGCCTGGTTTATACATTCCCATATTAATTTTGGAACTTGGGTGTAGATCATGGATGTAGTCCTTTCTAGCTGCTGCTGGTGGACATCCTGCAGTGGTCAAAATCCTGAAATTTCTCAGAATTCATCCTATGAAATCTGGTGAGAACAGAGAGTAGAGTTTTATAGAGTTAACTGATACCAAAGCTTATGCAAACCCAGTTGCCTTTTCTGTACATGCAAAGATGGCAGTGTTCTGTCTGCATTTTCTACAGTTTTTAAATAAAAATTAAAAAATAATAATGTGATTTACAATTTCTGTGCTGATCATTGGCATTGTGAGCTCAGTGGGAGCTGTTGATTTGAAAGACTTTAGGTTGCCAATTTATCTTTGTTTGGGGTACTAATCATGTTGCAGCATTTATAAATAGTCATAATGCCTTTTCCAATAAATTGGTATTTTAGGTACCCTGATGTGGCCCTGCTTTATCTGACTGTGTGAGATGGGAGCCGATGGAGTCATCATCATTGGTTCCAGTTACTGAGAGGCCTTGACTAATGTATTTGTGTTAGCATAGAAACTGGGGGGCCTGCTCAGCTGAAGGCAACTGTTTGTTCATTTGTGTGTTCCTCTGGCTGGCATTCATGGACATTGTTCAGGCAAATACTCATGACTGATTTCAACATGACCTTCTATCCAGAAATGTTACACATATTGTCACATTGAGGTCCATCTAGCTGTGTCCTGCTGCCATTGATAGACAGTAGTGGACACCTGAGAGAGATTACAAAATCAGTGCAACTGTAGGCTGATACCTCCTTTATATAGTTCCGTGTCTCTAGTACAATGTGACTCAGAAATGTTTGTTGTTGTGCTTGGTGGGCCCAGATAGATTTTATCCCATGCATTTGTCCAGTTGCTTTTTAGACCTAAGGTGAACTTACTATCTGTGGCATCCTTTTGTCCTATGGCATGGATTTCCTTGCATGTGGAAGGGGTAGAAATCTCCTGTGATTGAGGATTTCCAGCAGGTTGTCTGTCTGCTCTGTAGGCAGCTGGGTCAGACACCATTTGATATGCCTCTGTCACTGCAAGTGGGTGTTTGTTTGGACAGCCAGGCTTGCTGTTTGCATTAAAGGCTTTCCAGCAACCTTTTGTGCTGGCCCTAGGAGTCAGAGGGACATTTTGACCTAAGGCCAGCATAGTCATAGATGCTTCTTTACTTGGAGTTGACTCTTGAACTGATGTGAAAAAAAAGTCACATCATTTTCTCTGCCCCCTCCAGCATTGTTTTCCAAGGGATGAGTGCAGCAGACTGCCTAGAGACCTCCTTGCTCCCTTTATCTGCCTATGCAGTGCCCTTTTCTTTCTCAAGCAAATGCCAAAATGGGGACATTTTGGTGCTTCTCAGATGTTCAACAGGGTGTGTGGACTGAAGAGGACAGTTCAGGGGAAACTGGAAGGTGGATGCTTCTTGGTTAAGCACTTCAGCACTGTTGGGAGCTGCCTTGAATGGGTTGTTGGGATGCAGTGGGCATGCATAGTGAAAGTTGTGTCACTGCCTGTGACCCCTTTCCCATCTCCTTGCTCTGTGGTAGAGCATCTCCACAGGTACCTCTGCTGCCAACTGAGCTCAGCATGGTAATGGCCTTGGGAATTGTCTCTGCCTTTCAGAGATAGGAGTGGCCTTGCTGCTAATAAGCAGCTGGGCAGGGCCCTCCCAGTGCTATGCAAAGCAGCAGTGCAGTGACAATAGGACTGGCCACAGGAAGGGCCACATTTAAACAGGTGAATTCAAAAGCATCATCATGATGGGAATTACACTGAGGCCATGTAGATTTAGTTCTACTGGATATACAGACTTTCTAAGCTATTCCACTTGTTAGTGACATAAGCTATGGGAGTTTTCCTGATGGCTTCCACAGCAAATCATGCACATTTGTATAGCTGTACATGTGTATGTGTATAAATACACATAAATAGATCTGTAAATGTAAAATGTATATGTATGCATGCATCTATTAGAACATGGATGGATGTAGTCTGCAGGCTGCAAGAGCTGGGTTTGTTCAGCCTGGAGAAGAGAAGGCTCCAGGGAGACCTTATAGCAGCCTTCTAGTACCTGATAGGAGCCTACAAGAAAGGTGGGGAAGGGCTTTTCACAAAAGCTTATTGTGGTAGGATGAGAGGAAATGGATTTAAGCTTGAGGAGGGTAGATTTAGACTGGGTATTAGAAACAAATTCTTTCCAGTGAGGGTGGTGAGACTCTGGAACAGGCTGCCCAAGGAGGTTGTGGATGCCCTCTCCCTGGAGGCGTTCAAGACCAGGTTGGACAGTGCCTCGTCCACTAGCCTGGTCTAGTGGAAGGTGTTCATGCCCATGGCAGGGGAGCTGGAACTAGATGATTTTTAAGGTCCCTTTCCACCCAAACTGTTCTGATTCTATATGTGGGTGCCCCCTGCTTTCATACATTGGTTGGCTTCTGCCATCACTGAATAACTTGCTAATACAAACACAACCGCAGGGCAAGCATTTGCAGACTGAGGTTTTAAGTCTTCCAGAATGAAAGCTTAGTTAGCTTCAGAAATAAAGAATACTTCCTTATGTAGACACATGCCTAAATATATCTAACATTGCATTAAGAAGATGGCAGCCTTTATAAAAGACCTAATGGTTAAGCTGTCCATGTAAATCTGGGCAGACTTATAACACTCTAGTCACTTGGAGAGGATGGGTGATTTGTGGTGAATGGGGAAGTAACATCATTATTTCCACATTTTCATCAGTCACCATGGCAAAGGGTGCATGAGCAGCTATTGTGCTTGTGGTAGCAAATTTTCAGCTTTGCAAGGCTGCCCAAAGGTGATGGGATGAGGAAGGAAGATGGTGACTCCCTAGCACACATCGTCCCTCCTGCTGTAATTACAATAATACCTCTTTTACAGTAGCACTCTGAGCAGCAGCTCTCTTTCTTCTGTGACAGCATTTCAGCCACACTGAGCTAAAAAAGAAATGCATCTCTTTTAAGGGGACCATAAGTAGCTTTGGATGTATAGCACCTCTATAAAACTGCTTGGCAATATGATTTATTGGAGTGGGATCAGTGGTAAAAGTGACTTCTCTGACAGTAATGGATGAAACACTTCCAGTGTAGCTACTCTGTCTCTGCTTGGTGCCTATGCCAACAGCAGGCTGGTTTTGTCAGCTCATTCATAATCTCTGCTTTGCTCTCAGCTGAACGTGTTGCACAAGACAGATTTCAACCATGGCAGATGCTTTTTTTTTCCTAGTCCCCTGTGGGAGCTGCTGCAGAAGATGTGTCGGTGCAAAAGCTGCTGGATGCCTACAGTGTTCTCTAATTCCACATTCAGACCCTATGCCTAAGTGAGAGTGCTGCTCCCCTACCCCTCACTCCTGCCCACCCCCCACTCTCTGTGAGGAGAAATTTGAATAGATGAAATGGAAGGTGTTGCACTGTCCTTAGTCTGAGGGTGAGATCAGGCTGATCAGTAGCCCAAGGCCACGGGACAGCCTCTGATTTATCTTGTGTGCAATGCCACTGAGAAGACTGGGTTTGAACAGCCTGCCATGTTGGTGCATATATTTCAAAAGTACAAATGGAAGTGAAAGATCCCAGGAACTCCACTCCATCCTGAAAGATACCATTGAGGTTTAGGTGTCTCAACATCTTGGAGTCCGTGGGTTCTCATGCATGTGGATAAATTCAGTGCCATGTACCAAGCACAGGATCAGATGGGTGCCTCCTGGTTTACATCCCCTGTAGCTTGGCCTTCTGTGTAGACTGGCAAGTGCCATGGCCCTTCTTCCCCTCTGAGATCCCACAAGCTAATGCCAGCTGCCCATCATAAGCTGCAAGCCTCTCACCACCCCAACTTGTTTTGTGGGAACAAGATGCAGCAGAAATGCTCTGGAAGTCCTCAGTCATATGCTACAGTGCATTGTGACTCCAGTAACACTGCGTGACTCGGGGGACACTGCACTGGGTATGCTGTGTGGCACTCGCAGTGGGACCTGACTCTGGGGCTTCTTGTGGTGGGACAGCAGGCAGTGGGACATGACACAGGAGCTTCTTGTGGTGGGACAGCAGGCAGTGGGACATGACTCTGGGGCTTCTTGTGGTGGGACAGCAGGCAGTGGGACATGACTCTGGGGCTTCTTGTGGTGGGACAGCAGGCAGTGTGACCTGACTCTGGAGCTTCTTGTGGTGGGACAGCAGGCATGGGACCTGACTCAGGGCTTCTTGTGGTGGGACAGCAGGCAGTGTGACATGACACAGGAGCTTCTTGTGGTGGGACAGCAGGCATCATGAACTGACACAGGAGCTTCTTGTGGTGGGACAGCAGGCAGTGTGACATGACACAGGAGCTTCTTGTGGTGGGACAGCAGGCAGTGGGACCTGGCTCTGGGGCTTCTTGTGGTGGGACAGCAGGCAGTGGGACCTGACGCTGGGGCTTCTTGTGGTGGGACAGCAGGCAGTGGGACATGACACAGGAGCTTCTTATGGTGGGACAGCAGGCAGTGGGACCTGACTCTGGGGCTTCTTGTGGTGGGACAGCAGGCATCATGACCTGACTCTGGGGCTTCTTGTGGTGGAACAGCAGGCAGCGTGACCTGACTCTGGGGCTTCTTGTGGTGGGACAGCAGGCATCATGACCTGACTCTGGGGCTTCTTGTGGTGGGACAGCAGGCAGTGTGACCTGACAGGGGCTTCTTGTGGTGGGACAGCAGGCATCATGACCTGACACAGGAGCTTCTTGTGGTGGGACAGCAGGCATCATGACCTGACACAGGAGCTTCTTGTGGTGGGACAGCAGGCAGTGTGACCTGACAGGAGCTTCTTGTGGTGGGACAGCAGGCAGTGTGACATGACACAGGAGCTTCTTGCAGTGCGACAGCAGGCAGTGGGACCTGACAGTGGGGCTTTTTATGGTGGGTGCCCTGTGCTGTGGGGGTGGCTGCACTACCCACCCTGCCCATGCCTGGACTTGGAAGCTCAGCAGGTTTGGGTCAAGGCAAGGTGTGTGTTGGGGAAGTGTCTTCTTCAGCACATACTTCTATTATCCCAAGAGAAACAGAGAAGCGTTGCCATAGCAACTGTTCTCCCTTGAGCATTTTTCCAGGGTTTCTCAATCTCTTTCAATTTTTATTTATTTCTTTTTTATAGTCCTAGTGTTTAATTTCAGGCCTCTCCTAATTGGAGACCGAAGAAGCAATTGAAATGTCTTCTACCATTAGATAAAATGTTCAGTCACCTTCCCACACAGCTGATGAGGTACAAGATCAATAGAATTGAACATTGCTGTGAGTAAGAGAGGATCTGAAATTTGAAATGCATTGTACTCAGACAAATGAAACAAATGAAACCTTTTACCCAAAGCAAAGCATTCAGATAAAAGGTAGTGTGAAGCACGATCACTTTGGGCACGCTTTTCTACTGGCAGATCTTTCTAACTGTTTAATCACTGAGAGGAGAGTTTCTCAATCCTCTTTATGACTCAGCTTTGCAAAAGGAACATCTTTCCAAATCAACATGTGCTGGCTCATTGAAATCTCTTTCCTGAGCTGTGTTATTTGAAAGGAGGGGAACTGCAGTGGTGTTTATTTGGGGCCATGAGTTCATGTAAACCATGTCTCTTGTTCTCCAGTGCCTTGCTTCCATCTGCACACCAATACCCATGTGTGGGAAACCCCAGCTGAAAGGAAAGGAAAAATCTTGTGGAGGTGTAGGAGGGAGAGAGTTGATGCCCTGTCTCAAAGGAGGATGGTGTGAGGGTGGTTCAGTTGGACCTAGAGCCCTGAGTGTCCCCTTAACTCAATCACTAGCCCTTTGCCTTGGCAGATTACCAAACCTCTTCCAATAGGGCTTAAGCTGTGATGGCTGCAGCACAGTTAAACACAGAAGAGGAACCAGAGATGCCTCCCAGCTTCTCCAGCCCTACTTTGAGCCAGAGAGAATCTCCTCCCTACAGCAGGGCCCAGAGAACAAAGGTCTCCCTGTAGATCTCCAGCACAACTTTCCTCCTGCTGTGTTGCCATCTGCTTTGCACAGGGCTTTGGTATATGCCTTTGCAAAGAGCAACGCTCATCCTTGAGGACATCCTTGGCACTGCTTCCCAGGAGGGGTGAAATCCTGAGCCACAAGAGCAGCTGAGACTGCTCTGAGCACCCCTCCCTGCCCCAGAGAGTGAAAAAACCCAGAAACACTAACTGTATGAGATACTGTGTCTGGGGAATCCAGTCTGAAACAGCTTCTACTTGGGAACCTGCCCAGCCCATTTACAAACAATGAAAGCAGCCCTGCAGGTTTTGAAGTGCTTGTTTGATCTGAATGGAGAAATGGTTTGAAGCAAACGGTTTGAAGCAAATGGTTTGAAGCAAATAAAGCTGGGGGGGAGTGGGGGGAATGGTACAATTTTGAGGCACACAGGTTGCCCAGGGGCAGTTTTGTTCCTCCCAGATGTATTGGTTGGTCTGACCATGTGTTGATGCCTGTGTAGCTTCATGCCTCACTTCTGCCATCTCCCTGGGCATGGTGGTGGCATTACTTACCTCTGGGGCAGGCAGTGCTCTGCTCCCTACTGTCTTCCTCAGATGCAAAAGCATGATTGGTATCAGCTCTTTACTGGTTGCATAGGAGATCTCTCTGGATCCAGGAGCAAAGGCCAGATCTTGAACTAGGGGATTTATTTGGCTGGAGACAGCTCTCTACAGAGCTGGTTTGCTAACAACCAACAGGAGTTCATTTATTTTACATTGTGCTATTTTTGAAGAGAGAAAAATGAAAGCTGTTGCTGTAGCATGCAATTTAGTTTCTGGCATTTAAAAAAAAAAAAGTTTGTATTGAATGGAAGCCCAGAATGCACAGAATGTAGCAAAAATTGCATAGATACAGACAGGGATTGTTGTCTCACCTTTCAAGTTACTCCCATTTCTGATGCTAAGGCAGTAGCATTTGAAAAGGCTTTGGATGTTTTTCCCTTTCCTTGGGAAGAAATCTGTGAAAATAACAGTCCTGAAGAAACACTGGAGTCAGTTGGTTCCAGATAACTCTACTGAAGGCAACAAGATATGACCAAGCACACCAGGGAGATAAGGAACTGCCACCCAGGCAGAAAGTTTCCCAGTGACTGCAGCTCTCTGTCCTGGGAGACACAGCAAGGGGATGAACCAGGAGCTCCCCAGGCAGTCCCGGCATGAAGATAAGCACAATTGTTTTCCAAAGTGTTTGATCCCATAATCCAGGAATCCATTTATCATAAATAGCCATTCCACAGCCTGCTGTTGTGACAAACTCTTCTGGAAAGAATCCAGCTCCAGAATTGTGACAAGCTAAAAATGATGTCTATTCCCATGGCTGTAGACAGAGAGCTGCTACTCAGCAACAAATGTACCACCAAATGCCATAAAAATAGCCCCTCCGGAATTATTCAGTGTTTGGGACTTGTCATTTCATCAGGGTAAAAATGGATCCAGTTTGGCACAAAATATGCACAATATGTATTCACAGCTTTATAAATAGCATTTATAAAAATATGTGTATAATTTTATCTTAAACTGATGCTGAGCAAACAGACAAAACAATCAACAAGAACTTAGCACACAAGTTTTGTTCTGAGGAGAAATTTTAGTTGCTGGTAACACCTTAGATAAGTCTAAGTCTTTTGACTTAGAAAAACAGATGTCAAAAGAGACCTTTCTCCTTTTTTCCCCTCTTCCTTTCTTTCTTTGAGAGACCTTTAGGGAAAAAAAGTTGAAATTACTGCCATGATAGTAAATGTGATGACTGTAAGCCAAAGAAGGAGCCTGGGTCAAAGTTGTCACCCCACACAAATTAACTCCACAGCTTTATCTCTTCTGTAGGAGAGAGGTTTCCAAAAGCAGAGCTTTGTATCATTTAAGATCCCAGATTTTACAAGCGGAGTTAACAAATGTAATGGAAATTCAGTTGCTGAAAAGGTGCTTTGAGCCAGAACTGGGGTCAGTAGCTGGAACATAACTTGAATTGGAGCTTAAAGAAGCACTTGGGAACCGTGCTCTTTGGCTTCCTTTCTTGTTATTCCTCTTCTTTTCATCTCACTTGCCCCTGCAGCACTAATGAGAAGACAAAGCATTTGTACTGGTGGGTGAGGAAGATGAGGTCTCATTAGCAGCTCCTGGACATCTTTCTTTTCCCATTTAGTGGCTCTGCTGAAAAGAAGCAGATACAAATATGAAGGCCTTACTGCTTCCCTGCCCCATTTTTGTGTCTGCCCTCTCTCCTCTGGAGCCTGGCTGCAGGCTGAGGGTCCTTGCCTCTAAAGGTGCTCAGTCACATCCCATAGTGGCCGAGGCCACATAGGGAAGGGCAAGAACTATGAGTGAGGAAGGTGGTACCCAGAAAAAACCACAGCATTGGAGCAGTAATGCAGCAGAACTCAATGCAAGGCCTTGATAGGAGAGGACAATGATTTTGTATGAGAATAGAACTGGTTTAACTCACTCTCACACCTGTACTCACAAGCCACTGGCATCCAAGCGGTAGTTTATTCTGGGTCAGATTGCCACAGCCATCACTGACAGTCCCTGGTTGGCAAATTCCCTCCAGAGGAGTGACCCAAGACCTGCCAGGAAGTGCAGGGTGGAGAGCTGGATGTGTGTGGTGGAGGATGCCACTCCAACACATCACACCTCAGAGCTGTGTTTGTAGAGTCTCAAGATCTAGTGAATGAGCAGAGAGGGTTCTCTTGTCCTGACCAGGAGGATGAGGCAGTTTAAAAGCAGGATTTGACAGCTGAGAGGGTAGATTAAAATGGGCTTCCCAGAATGGTGAAACAGCACAAGACAGCCATCTCCCTGGGATCCTGAGATCATTCAAATTGTAGAGAGGGTAGAATAAAATGAGCTTCCCAGAATGGTGCAGCAGCACATGACAGCAACCTCCCTGGGATCCTGAGATCGTTCACATTGTAATGCCTTCCCTTAGAGATCAGCATTTAAAAAACTCTTTTAATGGACTATGACATTTTAATTTGGAGGAAAAATGTACATTTGAAAAGAAAGTTTTTCCTTTTTTTTTTTTTTTTTTTTTTGTATGATTTTACAAAAGCCAATAAATATTTTCTGGAAAAAAATTACATCCCCCTCTTACCATTTTACTGAAATTATCAAATGGTTCCCAGGACAACTTTCCAATAGCATGAGTGTTTGTTAAAGAAACTTCTCCACCCTAAGTATCCTGTAGCAAAATCTCAAGCTTTAAGTCCAGTAAGGTAATTTATTTGAGTGGTACAGTGGTAGGAACAGCTTGAGCTGGGTGCCTTGGCAGAGGAACTCCAAAGAAAGAAATCCCTGGGCAGCTGCACCTTTACAATCTAAATTCTCCATCCCTTTCATGACAGTTCTGACCAGTAGTAAGATTAGGGTCTGGGATCTTCCCATTCCTCATTTGTCTCTTCATTGTCTCTAGGTGGGCTGCAGCTTCTGCTGATGTGTGTAGCGATCTTTCTTGCTTCTTTATCTTCCAGCTCAAACTGACTCCTGGGCTCTTTTTACTTAACTAAGTAAAAGTTCAGCATATCTAGGTGAAGATTCACAGCTTGCAGCCTAAGGCTTCAGTCCAATTAGCTACTAATGCTAGGCAAGTTAGGCTAAGCAAATTAATACTCCTTATTTCTTTACAGATTCATCTTTCTAATTCTTGAGGGGTCAGAGTGGTCTTGGTCAGAGAAACCAAAGGCTAGACAAAAATGCCAGAGCTGTGCTTTGATGTTTTCCCACCTCTTGCTAGAGCAAGAAATACTGCCTGTTAATGTGATAAAAAGAGTGAGGCTAGCAGGAGATTTATGCCCTCCTGGAGACATGTGCTAGCTCTCCTCTGAGTCCTCTCATGCTATTTCCATGGCAACTCCATGTCATGATAACTCCCACTGATTTTCTTCTGTTATCTGTTATTTTGGTCCCAGATAGTGAGGAAGCTGAGGCATACATTTCTTTCTCACCATTTGATGCCCATTGACAACCAAAGTAAATAATGTCCTCATTCTTCAGACCTTTAGTAAGTACACTTAGTTCACAGTGCTTTCAAGAATTCACCTGCAGAGCTGGACAGAGCTGAGACAAGAAAATCAGTGCTACAGATGCTCAGAGGAAGCTGCAAAGGATGAATACTCACTGTCAGCACAAGGTGATAGGATTGCAGCTCACTTCTGCCCTTCTCCTCCCCTTGTCTAGGGTACCAGCTGGAGGCTAAGCAGAAGGCTGCAGTGTAATGGTAGGATGTATGGTTTGGGTGCAGGGAGCTGCATCTCTGCCCACAGAGACAGGAGGTCTCTCTGCCTCACTAGGAGTTGCTCCCATGCCCCTGCTGTCTGTGATTGCAGATCTGGTTCAGCTCATGAGACAAGGATCAGGAGCTTCTCCAAGGCAGAGCTGCAGCCAGAGAAATCCTTGACTGAGCATTTCTAACTCATGACTTCCTCCCTCTTATGAAATCTCTGCAGCAAGCTGCTGCTGTCTGACTTCACATAGCAGAAGTAGCAGGCATGAACCTTCTTCTGGGAAACTTGTGCTTTCTTCATCTAGCTAATACAACAGGACAAGGCAAATTTTCGGGACCAGGTTGGAGAATCTACTGAAAGCTTGGACTTCAGCTGCCAAGCTCTCCTTGTCTCTTGCTACAGAGAGCAGGGCACAGTAGTTTGAGTTATTGTCTCTAAGCAGCTCAAGTTTCAATCTCTTCTCTAAGTGACAAAGCAACTCACCTGGGTGTGTGGGTGGCCAGTCAGCACAACGTGGTGGAAATCTGCTCTTGACCTTGTCCCCTAAATGTAGGAAACAGCATTTCCTCATCTTGCTTGTATGACAGAAGGATGAATGTGGAAGATCTCCTGTAAGGCTATTAGAAATCCAGTAGACAGATCAAAAAATAAATAGGAGGATTACTAAATACCAGATCAGAGTTTGCCAATACAAATTCAGATCCAGAACTTTGTCCACACATATTATGATGATCCCAACAATCACAAACAATTCCCCATCCCCCAGTTCAGAAACAAGGTTGAGGCAGTGGGGTTAAACACAACAGCAAATCTCTGCTAAAAGGGAAGCCACAGGCACATTTCTAAATTCCTTGTATGAAAAGTTTTCAAAGTTCATGGGTTTTCATTTCTTAGGCTGTGGCTAAGACAGATATACCCATGAAAATGATTCTTTCAGCCTTAGACATGTGGGTGTCTTCTGAAGTGGCAACTGAAACCAAAGAAACTTTTGTCCTTGATTTTACCAGCAAAAATGTAAGGTTTTTAGTTTTTTTTTTTTTTGTCCCAGATTTTCACTTCAGATGTATCATCATGCTTCTATTAATTTCAATGTAAGTATTGTATGCACAGTCGGAGGCAGAGCATGCTCCAAAAGCTGATTACATTTGAAGAGTGCACTGTGAAAGAGAAATCAGGCGAGGCACTATCAAGGGTTTTATCTCTTTGGGATCCTGTAAAGGAGCATACAGCTCCTTTCAGCATTTCCTCATTCATTCAATGTAGACAAAGTTGATTCCACTTTGAGAGATTACCACCAGACAATAAAGACAGATGATATTCAAAAAAAGGCATTATGCATAATGAATCTTGCAGAGAGAGGACCTTCTCCCCACCTCCTCCCACTCCACTTGTCTCCAGGATTTGGAAAGAATCACAGCTACAGTCAGGGCTGCACACCTTGGTAAATCTGGATATAGGACTCCTCCTATCGGATGAAAAATGCGGTAGCCACCAAAACGCGAAGCACTGATCTGGTGTGAACTCACTCGAACCCCTTAAATCGGTTAAAACCGGTTCCTGGTGCATCTTCTTGCGTTCTGGGTAACTCAGGAGAAAACGGACCGTCGGTCCGCGGTGGCTGCAGATCCCGCAGTGCCCCCACTTGGTTCCTGAAAGATCTCCATGCTACAGAAAACCGGGAACTTAAAAAACAAGTTTTCAGGTCCTCACGCAGGACAGGTTTCAGTTCATTTTTCAGCGAACACACCAAAGCACAGCGGCTAGCAAAGCCAGTCTCCTCCTAGGGCAGCAGCAGGGCAGAGGGGAGGGTGACACTAACACTGCAATGCTATGAGAGTTGCAGAAGCAGCTCCCAAATTACTTGAAGCAGCATCCTAACTGCCTCACAGTCCTTCCAGCAGCCCCAGTCCTTCCAGCAGCCTAGCAGCTGACCATTCTGTGGAGAATTGGGGCTGTTTAGTCTCAGCAATAGAAGGCTGAGAGGGGATCTGATGAAAATCTGTCAATATCTGAGGGGTGGGTGTCAAGGGGAGGGGGCCAATCTCTTTTCAGTGCTGCACAGTAATAAGACAAGGACCATGAGGAGAAACTTCTTTGCTGGAGCCCTGGAGCAGGCTACCCAGAGAGGTTGTGGAGACTCCTTCTCTGGACACATTCAAAACCTGTCTGGATGCATTTCTGTGTGGACTACCCCAGGTGATCCTGCTTTGGCAGAAGGGCTGGACCTGATGATCTCTGGAGGTCCCTTCCAACCTCTAATGTACTGTGATACTGTGAACATATCCTGGCCCACTAGACTCCTGTCTCACAACCCAATAGCTTGCCATGCTGCCAGAAGGTCACAGATAGGTCTGTCATGCTGAAAAAATCCTTATGCTTCCATCTTGCCTGCAGACTACTCAGCAGAGCCAAGTAGATAAATTCATACATTTTCCTGTCCTTTTCCCTTTCAATCAACGCACACTTCCTTGCATCAGTGACTACATCTGCTTGTAAAGTGACTTGCACTGAAGAGCTAGGCAGTTAATTAGTCCTGCCACTGACAAGGTCTCATCTTACACAAATCATTTGCCACTTTAAACCCAAAAGTCTGTGTGTGACAAGGGGAACCATAACACAGCCTTGATATATAGTGAGGATGGTGGTGATGGGTATGGAGAAGGGATACAGGCCATGTTATCTACCTGCAGCTCCTTGCAGTGCTCTCTGTGTAATAAAATTACCCTGCCCATATAACCAATAGGCATCACTGGCTCTGACACTGGGGATCTCCTGTCCTCCTGACTGGCACAGTCCCACCTAGGCAGGCCCAGGAGCTTGGTGTCCACCATCTGGGAGGTTGGACAGGATGGTGAGTGGAGCTGATGAGCTGTAATCTGTCTGGACATCCAGTCTGCCAGAAATATGCCCACTTGCTCCCAGTGACTCTCCATCTCCCATGGCTGCATGGAGCACGAGGAGTCTGGGCCCCAGGGTCTGGGGCACTGACTGATCCTCCTTGCCCCTCAACACCTCACCAAGGCTGAGCAGGAAGCCTTTCAGGCAGCGATTTCTCTCCAGCAGCTTGTCAAGAAGAGGTTAGCCGAAATCCAACCAAACTGTGCTTAAAATAAAACGATTTCTGAGATGAGCTTTTTGTATTGCTGCATAAAACAAGCTGAACGTCACAGTGGAAAAAAAGCTCCCATTTTTAGGCTGGAAAGTTTTAGTTGCTTTTGGGTTTCACGGTGGTTTGTTGTTTTTTTCGTTTTGTTTTTATATTGGAACATGCTGAGTCAAATCATTTCATGGGAGCAAAACTGCAAATTTTACCAAAGTTCAATGAAAGACCATGAAATAACTTTTGTTTTGAACGGTTTCAATATTTAACACTTTCATGGTATGCAGATGGGTTGGTTTAGCTTTGCTTTTAATTACAAGAAGGAGCCCAGTCTGTTTTGCTTTGACCCCAGCGAGGTGCAGCCCCTCAGTCTGCGGCAGGAGCACACCCCCTCCGCCCGCCTCCGCCTCCGCCTGGAGCGGCCGCTCTAGGCTCGGCGTGGCAATGGCGTCCTCTTGTGGTCACTATCGGAACGTCAGGAGGCGTCTCCCCGGCGGATCCAAATCCTGCCGAAAGCGCTGCCCGCGGCCCTCCTCGCAACCGATAACCTCCACCTTGCCTCTGCTTCCTCTGAGGACCCAGAAATCTGACACTAGAGCCCTCCACACAGAAGGACATGGACCTGCTGGAGCGAGTCCAGAGGAGGGCCACAAAGATGATCAGAGGGCTGGAACACCTTCCTATGAAGACAAGCTTAGAGAGTTGGGGTGGTTCAGCCTGGAGAAGAGAAGGCTCCAGGAAGACCAAAGAGCAGCCTTCCAGTACTTGAAGTGGATCTAAAAGAAAGCTAGGGAGGGAGTGTTTAGAAGGGCACATAGCGATGGGATGAGGGATAATGGTTTTAAAGTGGAGCAGGGTGAATTTAGGTTGGACATTAGGAAGAAGTTCTTTATAGCGAGGGTAGTGAAACAACAGGTTGCCCAGAGATGTGGTGGAGGCCACATCCCTGAAGATGTTCAAAGTCAACTTAATGGGGGCCTGAACAACCACATCTAATTGGAGATGTCCCTGTGCACTGCAGCAGTGCTGGATAAGACAACCTTCAAGGGTCCCTTCCAACCCAATGCATTCCATGGTTCTAAAGCCACCCTCCGGGTTTTTGAAGTGGGTTACTTTCATCCCTGCCAGAATTAGCCCAGTGGGATGTGCCCCACTGATCTGGAGACATGGACCCTGAAAGCATCTCAGCCCCTGTATACTGCTTTGATCCCTTGGCACCAGTCTCAGGTGTTTTTTTTAGGGGCTGATCTTACAGCTGGCTCCTACTGCTTGAGTCCGTCTTTCTGTTCTGATTATGGAGGGGTTCTGGCATGACTGACACCAAGTAACACCAAGATGCTTAATTTCTGAGAGTCAAACATATTTGTTTAGTCAGGTCAAAACAGTAATGAGCTGATTTGTGGGAAAATGTGCTTTCTTCCAGCACTGAGCAGCACCAGAGTCAAAGATGCTACCCAGGTCCCTTTCTCCCCTTAATTGTAATCTCATCCAAAAATTTCAGCACCTCTTCATATTCCTGCTCCATCGTTTGAACCTCACTGTGGACCACTCTTGAGGAGAAACAGCAGACAGCACCATATGTTGGAGGCACAGCATTCTGTTTCTGATCTTGACTAATTCATTAGAGAACAAGATGCCCATTTTGTAAGCCACAGTCTTTGCTTGCTCCTCAAATGCACCTGCTACTGGTTTGATAGGAGACACCGCTCAGCCAGGTGAAGCCCTGACTAACTTGTGGAGATAAATCCAGATAACATCAGCCTGGCTGGGAGGGCAGGTCCTGCTGGAAGCCTGGCACTTCAGAAAGCTTTTTGCAGATAATGGCTCTCACATCTAGCGTGGTGCTTCACTCGTCACCATAGCAAAGGCAAAGCAAACACCAATTTCCCTAGAAACTGCGGGCAGCAGGGCATGTTGACTTTAAGGGAGGGAAAGGATTCCACGCAGGACAGTACTGGGTACAAAAGGGTGAGTGTGCTGCAGGCAGGGAGAGCGGACAGGGCAAGTTCCAGGTACACAGGAACAAAGATGGCCGGAGTTGGGAAAGGACCCACAGGGGAAACTCCCACAGCCGCTGTCCTGCGTTGCTTAGTGCAGCAGCAAAGTCTGGTGTGTCCCAGGGAGGGCATAGATTCATTGAGCACAGCTGGTCACCAATACTTAGAATCACAGAATCACTGAATTGTTAGGGTTGGAAGGGACCTCAAGGATCACCTAATTCCAAGCCCCTTGCCATGGGCAGGGACACCTCACACTAGATCAGGTTCCTCAGAGCCACATCCAGCCTGGCCTTAAAAACCTCCAGGGATGAGGCTTCCACCACCTCCCTGGGCAACCTGTGCCAGTGTCTCACCACCCTCACGGTGAAGAATTTCTTCTTAACATCCAATCTGAATCTACCCATTTCTAATTTTGTTCCATTCCCCCCAGTCCTATCATTACCTGACACCCTAAAAAGTCCCTCAACAGCTTTCCTTAGGCCCCCTTCAGCTACTGGAAGGCCATAATAAGGTCTCCTCAGAGCCTTCTCTTCTCCAGACTGAACAGCCCCAACTCTCTCAATCTATCTTCATAGGAGAGGTGCTCCAGCCTTCTGCTCATCCTCATGGCCCTTCTCTGGACACATTCCATCATGTCCAGATCCTTCTTGTAATAGGGGCTCCGGAACTGGATGCAGGTCACCCATCCTAACCTGAGTAGACTGATGCAGACTATCTAGTACACAAGGCTAACTGCCACCAGGCACACCTCCCCTTTGCATTCAGAACCCCCTGAAAGCAGGCATATGCTAGCAAGGGCCCTGCTGCTGCAGCCCTTCATTCATGAGTGGCACTGATTGCTGTTTCTGGCTCCTGCCTTGGCCAAGGAACCTCAAGACTGTTCAGTCCCTTCTATTTGTAACCACACAGGCTCCTCCAGGGCAAAGGGATTAACTGGTGCTGGGGAAAATTAACCTGAAGAGGACACTGCCCAGTGGTGTATGCTCATGGCAATGTACACCAACAACATACTGTGCTGCATGAGTAAGGGTGAGGTCAGCAAGGTGAGGGAGCTGGTTACTCCCCTTTCTTTAGCACTTGTGAGGCCATATCTAGTGTACTGTGGCCACTTTGGGTCTCTGCAACAGAGTCTGATCAAGTGGAACAAGTCTGGAGTGGTGAGCCACTGAGACAGCTGGGGGCTACTGGGGGCATATTGCTGGGAGGAGAGGGTGAGGGACCTGCTCAGCCATGAGAGGAAAGGCTAAGGGGATCCAGTTGCTCTTGTCTGTTATGGAGATGGATGCTATGGATTAAATAAGTTGTGCTAAGGCTTTTGTTAGAGGTGCACAGTGAAAGGACAAAGCGTGACAGAAAAATTGCAGCAAGGGATATTCTGGTTAGAGATAAGTTTAAAAAAAATCCTGATGTGAGAGATCAGACACCAGCACAGAAGGCCCAAGAAGCTGTGGGATCTCTGCCTGTGGAGATATTCAAAGCTTACCTGCACAAGGCCCTGACAACCTGGTCTAGCTCTGAGATGAGCTCTATTCAAGGCAGAAACTGGGCTAGACACCTCTAGAGATACCATCTGACCAAAACCTTTGTGTAACTCTTTAATTCTGCTAAACTTACTAAAGCTCAAGAAAGAGCTAGAAATAAGGAGGAACCCTATGGCTTCTCAGAACCACCATCTCTCTGCACATGTGTGAGCTTACCCTTTGAAGGGAGCTCAGGGCAGAGGAGGGCAAGAAGCATCCCATTTGCTACTCACATGTGATCTACACACTGGCAGCTTTTAGGTCTCATGTTTGTCTTTAAGACACTGCAAAGTCAGTTTCTCCCTGGGGAGTGTGAGTTGAGGAGGCCAGTGGAAGCTGAGAAACCTGCTGTGGGCAGGGTCACCTTTGGCAAAGGAGCACCACAGTGTACACTTGGGCCAACAGTTGCCACACCTAAAATGTGGCCCTGTGATTCTGTTCCTTGGGGAGCAGATCTGATTAAAGTGATCCTCTGACCCTGCAATCCTGAGGAGGTGGGAACACAAGGCTGTGCCAGCCCCAGTTACTCACAGCCTGAGTCACAGTTTGACCCTGCTCTGAGTTGACTACTGAATCAGGGAGGTGACAGACAGCAGCTAAGGGGACATTTGAGGGAGAAAGGTAGGGGTGGCTGCCAGTGATCCATCACCTACAAGGAGCTGGACAGTGGGGGTACAACTTTTCAACACTTGCTTCAGGAAAAGCTGGGAGTGCAAGGGACTATACTTACAAGGGGCTCATAAGTGGTCAAGGGTTTCTCAACCCATGTAACTGCCTCCTGCCATCCCAGAAAACCAACACTTGCTTCATTGGTCCATGGTCAGCCTGGCAGACATGGAAGATCTTCCTCCAAAGCCCAAAGGAGAATGCAACCCAATTGGCAGCGTGCTCCTCCTTGCCTACATCCTGTCCCTGGCATCTCTTGCCCCAGCTGAGGAAGGGAGACTCATTTACCAGGGTGAATAAATGTAGATGTTTTTCTGGCTTTAAATTTTCTTCCCCCTCTTCACTGTGGTCTCTTGGTGATGAGGAAGGGGTTGGAAGTGAACATGAAGAAGTGCTTGTGGGGAGAGGGTGATTCCCTCCCAAAGGAACACCTTGTTTAGGGAGAGTGGTGCTGTCACCCTCTGCCAAAGGAGATACTTTTTGGCAAGCTGCAGATTGTTTGGGAGCTGAATCCAGTAATGTTTGTCCCCATCTCAGGCCCAGCACCACTGGCCTGGGCCTGTGCTTCAAGGGTTTATTGCACTCTCTGTGACCATGGCTGGTTGGGCACATGGACACCTACAGCCCTGGCAAGACTGTAGGTCGATGACCTGAAGATCCTGGGTCTCAACCATGCCTCTGCTGTTCTCTGACATTTTCCCATGACATTGCTGACCTGAAGTTCAGCTGAGTTTATCTCACCTCCCAATAATCCTGTCTGCTTTCATAATCCATTTGTGCTCTGTGTCAACCTTTCTCCAGCGTGTACATTTCTGGTGCTCTGGTCTCCTTGAAAAGGGAGAAGAAGGACTGGAAACCTGAAAGACCTGAAGGCACTGAACCTGCAACCCCCACCACCAAGCAAGCCCTTTGCAGAAGAGAGAGTAGGAATGAGCCTTTACTGGGTTTACTGGTCTTCCAGTGGGCAGATTTAAAGAAAAAGCCACACGAGGATCAGGCAACCTTCCTGCCTCCTCCAGTCACTTGTTCCTTTTGGGTGTAGCCTGTCTGGCCCCACTAGTTTAGGATTTTCCTGGGATGTGTGTGTGACTAACTGCTCAGCTGATTTGGTTTAAGCTTGGTTCTAAGAAAAGAGGAAACTTTCCAAGGTGTGAGAAAGCTGCAGAGTGGCACCACCCCTTTCCCACCAGTGCCAAGCTCCACAGAAACTTGTATTTAATTTGGCATTTAATTCAGCCCTCACCCAAAGCTACCTTAATATTGGACAAGTGCAAGATAACTCTGGGGAAATTAGTCTTTGTGTCATCACAGAGGTTTTTTGAAAAAAAAAAAATACTTTAAAAGGCAGAGTAAATCTGTGGAAGGAGATTTTCACTCACTGCCAAGAGGTTTTCACAGCAACAACCAAGTAATGAAGAAAATCTCCATGTCCTGAATCCATGGGAGTGTATATGCTATCCCTCATCCACCCTACTTCTGCTGCTTCTGGGGCCAAGGTGCATTTAAGTGGCACTTTCTGGACTGTGGCAGTCAGTGAAGGAGTTGATAAGTGTCTGGGATGTGAAAACACTTATGATGAGAGCACTCTTTGCTCTTTTATTCTTGCGTTAGCATGTCCCTTTGCTTTGCCAGACTGCACTGGAGCAAGGGAGCTGGCTCTGCTTTAACTCATTTTTGGCTTCTCCTGGGTCGCACTCTAGATACAGTTAAGCCATCAGTGGCACAACAATAGCTTGAAAACCTAATTTCTTGAAAGTTCAGAATTGTTTCAAGCACATCCCTTCTACCTTCAAACTGCAAGTCAACAACTTCCACCATGGCTTCACATACACTAATTCACCATGCTTGAGTTTTCTCTCCCATCCTCTGTGTTAGATAGGTAGAACTGTGTAGGTGAAGGGGAAGGGAAGAGGTGAGGATAGAAAAAGACAAGATACCCTGTGATGCATTTCAAACCAATGCCTGGGAGGACAATTTCTCATGCCAAGGGATCCAGAAGACCCAAATGTCCCTGTGTTGCCCTTCAGTGCTGCTGGGTAAAGTAGGGAAGGCCTAGCCTGGCATATTCTAGACACCACTGTGCCTGAGGAAGGAGGTTTGCCTGCTAGGAGAAGATGGATATGTGATAGCATAACATGCCATGTACAAACCCTTGGAAGAAGAAGCCTCTAAAATGGAAGATCACAGCCTTGTGCCACCAGGAGGTTTTTAAAAATGATTATTATTGTCATCACCATTATCATCACCATTATCATCTTCATCATCATTCTGCTTTGATATTGTTTCAGTTTTCAGATAAAAATAATACATGTGTTCAGAACATCAGAAAGACATCTTTTGCAAGCTGAATTAAGTACTTACAAACTCCTTTTCTAGTTTTGATTATGCAAGTACCCAGCAAAAGACAATTGAATAAATAAAGGGATACAGAAGCAGCAGACACATGCAGTGATGAGAAGATCACATCCTTCCTCCTGGATTTGCTTACAGTAGCTTATGTTTATAGTACTTAATTTCTTAAGAACTTCTAACATTGAACCAGCGTGGGTTTGGATTGGTTTGGTTTGGTTTTGTTCAAGAAAAGCAGTATGGAGAAACCACTAAACCACTTCTGCACCCACAGATTCACAGATTGCATGAGGTTGGAAGGGACCCTCAAAAGTTACCTTGTCCAACCCCACCCTGCAGTGAGCAGGGACATCTCCAACTAGATTAGGTTGCTCAGGGCCCAATCAAATTTGACCTTGAGTGTCTCCAGGGATGGGGTCTCAATCACATCCCTGAGCAATCTGTTCCAGTATTTCACCACTCTCATTATAAGGAACTTCTTCCTAATGTCCAATCGAAATCTACCCTGCTCCAGTTTAAAATCATTGTCCCCCCTCCTGTCACTGCAAGCCCTTCTAAATAGTCCTTCCCCCACCTTTCTGTAGGGGCCCTTCAGATATTGAAATGCAGCTATAAGACCTCTGGTCTCTAATCTCTAGTCCTCAGCTTTGAAAAAGCCAGCTTCACTTTGCCATTTCCCCCACAGCTGCCATCTCTCAAGTGGCCCTCTTCAACTCATGGAGACCTGCTGCTGTCACCCCATCATTAGAAGAATCATATTCTTGAGGAACCTCTTATAGTCAGGCTATTTGGAGTTTTATTAATTAAATATTCCACATACAAAGGACTAAATAAATACATAGCTGTGTCAGACAGCAGTGTACCATACACACCCACTCGGGGAGCTCTGTGTTTTTACATATGAAATATCACAGAGAGCTATTTAGCAAATGCAAAGCAGGCTACAGAGTGATTCAGCTCTGCAGACTCATTGCTCATTGCCAGGGTGCAGTCCACACAGCACACACATACACACACACTCAGTCATTCCTGGCAAGAAGGGTGTCCAACCTCCATAACCTGTCTACTTGGGAAATGTTTGTGTTAATGCCATAAACACACTCTGGAAGAGGCAGAGCTTCAAGGTGCATGGGATTAAATCCCACCAGACTATTGCAAGCAGCTGCAAAAAGGAAGAGGTTTTGTCTGTAGGGATGCACAGGCTGGGGTGGTAGGGGTTGGGAAGGGAGGGTTTATGAAGTTGGAGAGCTCAGCTGGAGCATGTGGTCAGAAGTGAGAGCTAGGAGGGAGGCTAATGCTAGAGCACAAACCAAAAAAATGTGTCAGGGCAAATAAATGTAGATGTTTTCTTGGTTTTAAATTTTCTTCCTCCTCTTCACTGTGGTCTCTTGGTGATGAGGAAGGGGTTGGAAGTGAGTATGAAAAAGGAAAAAAGGAATAGCCTTTCTTCCTGTCTTTTCTCTACTGATCTCTGAAGGAGAATCAGGCAGGGCAGGGAGTGGGTACAAAAGTAATGGTGGATAGAGAAGGGTTGTCCTTGGTAGTACCTGAGATGTGCTCACAGGCAGGCAGGAGTCTGGATGTGTAGGGATGATGCTCCTGCTTATGCCTCTTCTCCCATCAGATGTGGGGTGTAAGCATCTCCATGAGCTGATCACAGTGAGTCGTGGCTGGCACAGAGCCAGCTGCAGACCTGGCTGATGATCTTCCTGCTGCTCTAGCACTACAGCATTCCTGCTGAAAATAGGCCAGGACAGGCTCTTCCCAGCACGTTCCTCTGTCAGAAGAGATGAACTCCATTCCACACAGAAACAGTGAGCAGGGACAGGCTGGCTAGAGCAGTGTCTGAAAGCTGTGTTTGAGGAATGAGAGGCATCTACAAGGGTGCTTGTGTAGAGAAAAGAGGACCCCTCTCCTCCTATGTCATTGTGGGTTAATTGTCTCTTCTGCCAGAGAACTCATCCATCATCATGTGGCCCATGCCCCATGCCCTTGTTGACAGGCACTTAGTCTCTTTTTTTCTTGCTGCAGACCTGCTACATGGGGCCTTTACCACCTGTGTAGTCATGGTATGGGCTTGTCCGGGCCTTGGGTCGAGGGATGGAGAAATCACTTTGGGATTCGATGGTCTGGAAAGAAAGCACACAAGTCTTTACCTTTCAAAACTGGAGAGAAGTAATAGAATGTGGGTTTAAAAACACCAACAAGTAAAACAAAGCAGGGGAGGGAGAAACAGAGCTGAAGGTTTCCTGAGAGTGTGATCAATGGGGCTGTGGAAGAGGATCCTGGCAGAACAAACCAGCAATGGAGACATGTCCCTGGACTATATGTGGGAACAAGATGTGAGCTATTAGACCTGGCTAGGCTGTGATCTGAAGGAGAGCACTGGTGAATGGACACGAGGACACACAGAGTGCCCACTCTGGATCAGCACTGCAACTGCCAGTGGTTCCTGGTGGGAATACATTCAGGGCATGGGAGGGGAAAAGGAGCATGATCTCCTGGGGAAAGGGCACAGTCTACTGCAGAAACTGTGTTCAAAAAGATGACTTTGTATGTAATGTCACATCCAGAAGCACTGAAAACCACAACCTCAGACTTTGCCCTAGACCCTCCACCACCCCATCTCCTTACATCTAGCCATAGGCATTGCCATGAACACATCATCCAGCTCCATGCAAAGCATTGATCTGCTGGCACAGAGCCTAGTCTAGAACCATCTCTCTTTGCCTGCTCTCCTTCTCTTCAGTGCCTGAACAATAGCCTATGTGTGGTGAAACAGGTGAAGTGGAGCATGAACTTACCTTCATCTGAAAGTGAGAAGAGTATGGGGAGTAGCTGAGATTTTCTGTGCCTCCTGAGTCACAAGACAAGAGAGGTAGAAAGTTAGCTTTATATGGTAGCTTGGAAGTATCATATCAAGGGAGATTCAAAGGGCCTGTGGCTACATTAGCAGCTACTTTTAGACTGATGAAACCATGCAATATGCAGGCAGGAATGGGTTAAAACCCACAGGTGACTTTTTAAATATTCCTGAAAGCAGGAATGAATGGTATGTAAATAACAGGACATAGGTGGCCTTGGAGTTTAGACATCTGTTGCCTCACAATTACTGTCATCATCACCAGCCAAATCCCTCCCACTTGGATGTACAAGACCCTCTCTGTGGTATTCCCTGGGAGATCGCAGCCCTTCTCAGCTATTCTTTTACAACCTGGAGGTCTGACTCCAGGGGATGAATGTGATCTCAGCAGCAGACCCACAGGCAGTGGAGTCACATCTACCCACAGATTTGGGAACCCTTGTCCAAGTAAGCATGAGACTCATACAGAAAAGTAAGATGTCCTTGGATGGGTTCATTTTTAGATAGATAATGGGAACCACATTAGAACTGGAATAAATAATCTCCAGGGTATAACCTGGAGAGGTCTGAAGAGCTGGAGCATTGCTGAGAAACAAGCAAACAAAAATCCTGAATTTACATGGACTTCCCAGACATAATAGAATTATAAGGAGTTATCTCTCAGCCCTGACACATAGTAAGTCTCCTACTCAGTCACTCCTCCTACATAACTTTGGCTTTGCATTGGTCCTTATTCTTTTCCCTCTTGTCAGGAGATTCTTTTTCACTTGTACTTCTGAAGTTTCATCAGTCTGACACTTGTTTTCTGTCTCTAAATTATCCATCATCTTCAAATCTTTTCTTTAGCTCATAAGTGGTGCCTGTGATTAGGGCTGGGGGAGAGTGGAGTTGTTCCTTTCATCCTACCTTGCACAAGCTCATCTTGGGTGTAGGCACGGTTGTCCACTCCAGTTGTCTGCTTTATGAGCTTGGGTTGGCAGAAGTTATTTTCTGGAGGGTAGTCCTCCAGCCTCAGAGGAGCAGTGAGGAAACAAATTTCAGGAACGATATACATAATCAGAAAGATCCATCCATTGGACACCAAAGCAATGGCCATGACAGGATCATCCCAGCTAGGTCTCTCTAAAACTGTGTTGCCTTTTGTGAGCATAGTGATCCACACCACCCAAATGGCAATCGAAAACAGGGCAGTGACAAAGATGTGTGCCCCATGCCTTTTCCAGCTTTTGTATGGCCCACAGAATGTGAACATGGACACCAAGAAGGTCAGGGCCATCAGGAAGAGCACGTAGATCAAAAGCATGACAAAGTCCTTGTTGGTATCTTCTCGAGACATACTCAGAAATGTGTCTCTCTGGTTTACTAGCATGGTGACTAAGTACTCAATGTTGATCACCACTTGTACCAGGAGAAAGGAAAAAATGAGGAGCAGCAAGACCAGCCAGGAGAAGGGTTTTCTTCCTCTCACTAGCTTGCTGAGGTTGCAGGCATGGGTGAGGAGGCATGCAAAGCAGAGAGCAAAGATTACTCCAAATAGAAAGAAGCGAGTAGGGCGAGTCGTGTCATTGAGCTTAATGATGAAGGCAAAAGTGAGACCAAAAACGCCAAGTGTGCCTAAGAGAAAGAAGAAATAGATGGAGATCATCTGCCTCTTGCTGTTGTCCTGGACTTTGCAGATGAGAAAGAAAAGTGAGCAGATAAGGAAAATGGTGATGAGGACACCAGCTGCAGCCAGTGACTCTAGGACAATTCCCCATGCCATCTCCACGTTACAGAGCAGGTAATAGTCATCACTGATGTTGCTGCAACCTCGTGGAGGTGTTGTTGTCATCCTCTCACCTTCTTGAACAGCTTCCCTGTGAAATACTTCCCCAAAGCTGTAGAAAAAGAAAAGGCACAAGCTGTTGTATCATCCACCTGGGTGCTGCCAGCAGTGGGAAAGGAGATGCCCATGCCCACTTCACTGGGCAAGGACACTGCAGTGCTAAGGACACAGAGGTATACGAGCAGAGCCATCCCCTTGTTTGGCATTGGCTGTCTATCAAGGGAAAGCCAAGCCCCTTAGCAGGAGACAGTTCACCTTGCATGTCCTCTGCACCATGCCTGAGGTTGTGCAATGTCGTAGGAGCACAGGGAGCAGGGAGAAGGTAGAGGTGCTTTCTCAAGGATTAGCTTGGTTCCCTGCCACACAGAGACTGAGCTGCTCTGTCACTTTTGTGATGCAAGTGCAGCTGTTAGTCATAAAACAGTTTGCACTCTTTTGACAAGTTCAAACAACATCAGTCCCCTGCATTGGTGAGGTTCAGAGATGAGCAATGCTGAACAGGAATCTCGTTACTCTTTTACTTGCTCTGAAACACTCTTATGAGTATGAATTTTTGAAAGGGAACTTTAACTGCCTTTTATCCTACACATAACTAACCTGGATGCCTTCAGCATAGCTATTCTCAGTCCAAATTAAACAGCAAATGCACGCTGCCAACCATGAGCCCTAAACTCACATTCTTCCTTCTTCATGGCAGCACAGCAATAACAAGTGTCTCAAAGACCTCAGTCTCCTCCCCAGGATATTGCCTTATGCTAGCTAGAGTCCTGACATGTCAGAGTTAGTGCTGTTCATTGCATGAAAAGTAAGTTACTGCTTGAGGAGTCCATGAGTCAAAGACGGACAAGGTCTCTAATGCACCCAGCACATTCCTGCTGTCTCGTCACGAGGAGTTCAGTGCTGCGTAAGCCTGGTTTAAGCCTGTCTTGCCAGGGGATAAGAGGGATTTTTAGGTGAGCTCTGCTCATTGCCAGAGGCAATTGAGTTACCTACTTCCCTGGGAGCTTGAAGCATATGAAGAAACCACTGCACAAGGACATCAGATGTTTGTGGCCCACATCACAGGCATTGAGTGAGTTTAGATCCCAGGGGCCAGGTACTCTATTCTAGGTACCCAATTGCTCAGTTTGGCTTTCAAAATAGAAATTTAGATACAATATCAGCAAGAAACTTGGGGGAATCTGGCCTTATTGGTGATCCACACTGGAAAACTAAGTACTTCCTTGTCTGATGCATAAAAAAAGAAAAAGCTAACTTCGTAAAACTTAGTCTTTAGTGCTCATCGTGCCATGTGGCTTGCTTTCTCCCCTCAGAACTGCAGTTATGAGGCTGGATCTGAAACCTTTCCAAGTGATTTTAGGGAGCACAGGTTAAGTCTTCAATAAATGGCTGTTGATCTGATCAAAGGATGAGCAAAGGAGGAAAATATCACTGACTCACCCTCAGCCCCACATATGCTTCAATGTGACCTGCCTATAAAGGGTGGAATAGTTTTCCCAGTTTTCAACCTTACTATGTAAAAGGAAGATGTGTGCAGCTCTCAAAAAAGATGGTTACAATAAAATGCAAATTATCCAAGTATGCAGGGACTCTGGACTCCCATGGAGAGAAGAGAATTAGTGAATAACAAATGCAGGAGTTTTTTCAAATTGTTGTTCATAAAATTTTGGGGATTTATGATCTCTTGTACAAATAGCTGAGAGTTATCTGGACATTTATGAGTGATAAATTACAAATCTTTCTGGAAATTTGGAGAGCAAATGCTACAGTTATATCCACAGACATTTACTGCTGATCATATTGACTTATCTATTCACAGCTCTGTCAGGTACAAACCAGTTCCTGCTGTCAAGGCACACGGAGAGCCCAGAGTGCCAACGTGAGACCTCAGGGCAGCACAGAGCACACCCATAGCTTTGAGTCCTGACTGGTGCTTGCTGCAAGTGGTACTTGCCACAGTGACCTGCTATGGCTCTTGGAACAAATAGGATGGACAGAATCTCACTGCCTTGAAGAACGGGGCCACTTGTGCTGATTTTTACCCCCCCCCCCTTTTTTTTTTTTTTTTTTTTTTTTTTTTTTAATTCCCCCAGGGTAGATGCCCTATGAGGCAACAAACAGTCTCTGCCTGGTCTTGTGGATGAGAGTTGTTCCCTCAGAAGCTGAATCTGCCTCATCCAGCACTTGGAGAAGTGTCTGGGGTTTCCCATGGGCCCTGCAGTCTGCGTAACAGACCCCAAATCACAGTTCTTGCTTCAGTGCTGAGACTTCTCCTTCCAGCTTGAACCTCCTCTCTCGTTGTTACTTGTGCATAAACTATACCCAGACAGCCAAGAATTCCAAATAATTTCTCAAGCAAGTCTGCCATAACTCCCCCAGCTCCAGCTGGCAACCCCATGCTCGAGTCAAGGGTGGGAAGCTTTCTGTTTGCCGTGGCACTGCACGTCCCTGGTCACCTACCCGCCCCAGCGCCATGCTCCTGCACACCATCTCATCCCAGCCGCAGAAGGCAGGTGTGCCCTGGATCTTGTAGGACATCGCCTTGAATTACCTTTCTGGGTCCTGCCTGGAGAAGGCAACAGGGAGGCTCCAGCTAGAAGAAGCAAGTTCCCAGGGCACCAGTAACACGGTCACCTCCGCTTCTGCAACCCCGGCCGAGCAGCAGCCCCGCGCCGGCCCTCCTTGGGAGCTTTAACAGCTGGAGGGCAGAGGAGGTGTGGCTGAGCACGCCTAGTCCAGTTCCACCGCCTCTCCTCTCCTCTCCGACGGGACACGGCTATGAAAATACGGTCCCCGTGCCAGGAAATGAAGTAAGGCCTCCTGACGTCACAGGGGCACTCACCCCTTCGTTGGGGTGGAGATGGAGCCGCTGCCTGTCCCAGCCCTGCGACAGGATTGAGTGGCGCTCAGGCAAGCGCCTGGGTAACGTGCTCCCTTGTCTGGCTCCTGGCACCCGTGGGTGGGGATGGTGGCTATGAATAGCAGCGTGTCCTCTCCCTGCTCCCAGCCTTTTGTGGGTTTTGCATGCTTTCAATGCCACCTAACTGCTTGTGAGGTGGAAGACGAGGAGGTGGTGAGGTGCATGTGGACCCACAGTACTCGGAAGGAGAGGGACTGCAAGCCTGGCTCCAGAAACAGTTTCCCTGGGACTCTAGCTGGGTGCTGTGTCTGTGTGCAGGGTGAGGTGTGCTCTGCTCATTCTTCCCACCCGTGCCAGTGAGAGCCATGGGCTCCTGTTCTTAAAAGGGCAGTTTTCCTTTGCTGGTGTCTCACTCAGCCCAGCCCTGCTCTCTGAAGGCGCAGTTCTGTCTGCCCGCGGGTGCTGAGTCACTTTGTCCAAACTGCTGGCCCCAAGAGTTAATGAATGAAGGCAATGACAAATTCCCCCTTGGTCTACATTGTGCCTGACACACCTATCAGAGCAATCCCATCCAAAGCCCTGGGTATCTCCAACGTGTTCATGACTTCATCTGTTATTTTAAATATTACTCACAGGGAGTATTTTATTAAGCTGATTAAGAAATCAGCATCAGGGACTCCCCACACCAAACACTCGGTCCCTACACACAGCCCCCAAGCCTGCAAATCCCTTCCACCCCACAGAGGTTGTGCTCCTTCCCAGAAGTAGGGGAGCAGCTGCACATGCCTGTGCTGAGGTCTGACTGACCATGGTTGTCTCATCTGCATGCCAATTTTGTTTCTTTGTGTGTTTATTTTAGAGCCCCTGGCTCGATTCATGGTACTGATCCCTTGTGAGTGTCACACATGGAGATTGCTACAAAACCCTTACAAGAAAGCCTCTCTTGCACACGCCCTGGAAGTACAGAGATGAGTGGCTCATCAAGTGAAAGGCAACTCTAAGGTACAGTCACTTCAGAGGGGGTCATGTGAAGTCCTAGGATAGTTCCCAATATCCTTCCTACTTTCATTTCAGTGTAAAATCCTGGGGCTTCTTAGGAAAGGATACACCAGGTTTCTTTGTGTGAAATTAACCTTAACTTTAAAGTAGGTCCCAGGTCTAGTGAGCCAGCCAAAAAAAGAGGCAGCTGTGAAAAATGAGAGGAAGAAAGAATTGATGGAGAGTTTAACACCAGCTCAGTGGGATTCAACATGTCTAGGAAAACATCCTAAGCAGCTTTCAAAGGTCACTGGACACTGCCAGCCTATTTGCATCAAGTCAGAACACATTATGGACTGCCAGCTACTTCCCTACATTTACATAGACACACAAACCCCTGTGGAAGGCAGCATGTCAAATTGTATTAGAGGGGAAAAAGGAAAGACAAAAGGAGTAACACTGGCAGCTTCCAGAATACCTGAGAAATCCTTGAGAGTTATCAGTTATCAAACACATTCTGTACTTTCAAAAGCCTAATAAATGGGGCTATGCTTAAAAAAAAATAAACATCCCAAGGGGCTTAGGAGCCCCTGACTTGTAGGTAGACTAAGAAATGGTACCTGTGGCCCTCATGCTACACTGAGGAAGGTGAAGCAGCATCTCTGGTCTATGTGAGCAAATACAAATGGCACAAAGATCACACCAGAAAGGTGAGATGATTCTCACCTGCCTTTAGGGAAGGAATGCAACTTGAAGATAGAGGCACCTAAATATAAATATCTGATGATTATTACCTAAATGTGAGCTGGCTGACGTGTCTCAGCTCCCAGGCAGCCAAAAGGTCAGAAGGACTGGACCAGCTGATTGGATGTAGGTGCCTATTTCTGTGTCTACTGAAATACTTTCAGGTGTGGTTGGATGAATTGCTTAGGGCATCACCTTAGTTGCTTTCACATCAACATATAATGTCATTTGAGATGCCACAGAGTAGCTTGCTCAGTTTCCAGGGAGCACTCCAGGAGCACATCAGTCTCTCATACCTCCAATATCAGTTCTGGCAGTCCTATGCAGATGTTTTTGATACCAATAGACATCTTAAATCATCTTTGTAAGAGCAAGTGGATTGAGTGCTGTGTCAGAGCTGAGATGCTCAACTTATAAGTAGATGTCCACCAGATGGACTTCATTCTGTTGTGTATCAACATAGACAAATAGGTGAAGGTGCTGTAGCTCAGTCACCTGTAACAGTCACCAGCACAGGGATGGCATAAAGGATAAAAGAGCTGCGGAAAACCACCCTTCTGGAGCACCAGCTCACAATGAATATCCCAGGGGATCTGAAATGCTCCTGTGTAGGGGCAATTAAATTGACTTTTAGGTGACTATAGAGAAGTGTTCTTCATTGCAGGCAATTATACAGATTCCTGCTGTAGTTGGTGGAGAGAGAGGCACTTCCAGCAGAGTTTCAGGTGACTTGCTTCACAGCTGAGAAGCATCTGCTGCTCTCCAGCAGAGGTGAGGGCAGACAAAATAATTAAGGTAGAGATCTTTAAACTTCTCAGCAGAATTGCATGGCAAATCTCCAAAATTATTTCAACATAATCCAGTAACAAGATGCTGGTAATATTGGAAGTTCCTTTGGGTGGGAGGCTGTAAGTAACAAAAGAGCTGGACAAGCAAGCTGGCTGCTGGTGAATCATAGAATCAGTCAGGGTTGGAAAGGACCACAAGGATCATCTAGTTCCAGCCCCCCTGCAATGGGAAGGAGCAATGGCAACAGCTGACAAGGAGAGGTAGAGACAGCAGCAGGCACCCACACCTTGCCTTCCAGTCCTCAGGCAGCAGGATGAGGTGGAGAAGGAGAGCTGATCTCACTCTGCATCAGGTCCACTACTTCCTCCTTCTAGCTGCTGGCATTGCCTGACCCTGTTTCCTTCCATAGGATGCCAATGCCCAGTGGGACTCACAGTGCCCTGTGCCAGATTTGCTCCACCAGCTTTGGTGTCACAGGACTGAGCTGTCAACAAGGGTCAGAGCACTGCAGCCCCTCTCAGCTCAACCAGGGAGAAAGCTTGTTTGGGAGGTTCAGGGACTCAGTTAGTATGCTTTATTAAGCCAAGTAATAAAGCAAGTAGATGCCTGGGGAGAGATGGTGCTTGGCACTTCGGAATGTGTCTAAATAACGTGTTTACTTCTGGTCAGTGATATTGGTTGCATTGTGAATGTGCTTGTGTAATTCCTTCTGCTTAGCTACCTGTGCAGTACACTGACAACACAAGAACAGCCCCACTCCCTGAAAAAAATGCCCCTGCCAGCACTTATCACAGTCATAATGAGATAACATTACAGCAGCCTCCACCCTGTCCTGCCCCTGTCCATTTCCTTTGTCTCTAAATCACAGAATCTTATCAGTTGAGGTTTAAACATTATGACACCCTTGGAAGCAGAGCTGACAGATCTTCAGTCCAGGCAGCCAGCTTGGGACATCTCTGCCTTAGCAATAAAGACAAAGGCAGGGACTGTAATTTCTAGAAAGGGATAAGTGACACCTTTACGTAACACTGGGCTTTCTCCTGTCCCTGAATCCCTTGTGTGCTGGCTCTGAAAGCTTGTATCCAGAGATTACCAAAACCCCTGTCTGAGTTGAATACTTTTGGAATAGAAAATGTGGCATCAAAAAACAAACAAGCAACAATGTTATCTAAAAAAAAAATTCTCAAGAAAGTCACACTACTGTGCTACCAGGGTTGTTAATTGTCTCTGTAGCCATCAGCTCTTCCAAACTGCATACTTCCTGCTATTTTCATATTCAGGAACAAATTAAATATTTCTAGTAGGTACCAGTGATGTCCTTTGCTTTGGTTTGAACGTTGTTGCTGCCTCCTCTCAGAGAAGCTCCCTTCTTGAAATGAGTAGGATTTGAACAATCCCTTTATCTTCCTGACTCCTAAATGCCCAGATTCCTGATACAGGACATTCATTTACTGTGAGAGGAAAAGATTTGGGTAAGAAAAGAGCAAGGAGACTTGTTAAAATACTGAAATCAGTGCTACTTGACTTATGTCCTACAAACAGGAACTTTCAAGCCCGTGAATTATCTGCCAGAGCATCCCTAACTGGTGAGAAGATCCTGCTTCTGAAAATGTAGTGGAAACAGACTGCCTGATCCTTCTTTAGGAGCATAATGCTTTGCTGTGCTGCAAACAGGACCACTTCTGTATGTAACCTCAAGTATGGCCAACCTTGTACCTGAACACACAGGGGTAAGGATTGGCTTCGGGAGCACCCACCAAAGCTGTGCTGAGTTCATGCTGCAGACTTGCTCCTCTCCCACAGGGGCAGGTATCACAGTGCCTTTCACACTTCACAAGTGTGGAAGCCAGAGGAAGAACAAGGAGGAAATAATTGGAGAGCAGCTAAGAGCACCTGTGGCTATGATCACTTTGAATCATAGAATCAGTCAGGGTTGGAAGGGACCACAAGGATCATCCAGTTCCAACCCCCTGCCATGGGCAGGGACACCTCACACTAGATCAGGCTGGCCAGAGCTCCTTTGGCTAGAAGCAAGCAAAACTTGTGTTCTCAAAAGCTGTGATCAAGTGAAAAAATCAAAACCTTAGATTTATCATCTCCTTTGGGGTTTTTAACAGTGTGCTGATAAAGATTTCATTCACAGTAACTGTGCCATTCCTCTAGATGTACTTTCCTTCAGGCATTCTGTGCCCATCCAGTTAAGTAGTCCTCCTTTATGGCATTAACCTCAACAGCTTCTCTGCTGCTGTATTCACAAAGCAGCAAGCTGCCCTGATACGGATGTGTAGGTATGGTATGTAGACACTCATCTGGGTGGGAAGTGCATAACTCTCAGGAAACAAGGGATCTCAAAACATACCAGCCAGTGGGGATGTTGCCTGCTGCTCCCAGAAAGGAAGACATGCCAAAGGAGATCCAGGAGAACTGTATTTTCTCTTTCCCAGAAAGGCTGATCCCAAGGCTGGGGAAATGATGTAGGAGAGAGGGAATGTTTGGCTGCATCTTCAGCTGATGAAGCTCGACAGAGAGACTTCCAGCAAAGCACTCCAGGAGAAGTCAGCCTTTGCTTTCCTCGTGTGCCAGTCCTCACTTTGATACCCTTGCCTGGCTTCTAATGATGTTCCACTTCTAATGATGCCCACTCTGCCTTGAGTAGTTTTCCCTTTTCACCCCTTTTCCACTAGAGACTGTGGGGTTGAGGTGACTGGCTGAGGCTCTTGCTAAGAGAAGATTAGGCCCTCTCTTGCATGGGTAGCTGTTAGCAGTTCTGAGGCAGCCATACTGCCCTGGAGTCTGAGGCTGATTCCTTCTGCCAGCAGTGCTCTTGATAAGAGGTTCTCCAGAGAACTGCTTCCGTGCAAGAAGCATTCCTGGGAATCAGGTTGCACACAAAAATTCCCTGCTCAGTGACACAGAAAACTCTGCTTTACTGCTAGTGGATCAAACACCCCTGCACTGATACAAAGCAAAGCTGACATCCAACAGAAATCACTACCTTTTTTGTTGTTGGTTTTTTTTTTTCCTTTTTTTTTCTGATGAAGTCTAAAAAAGGAAGTGCTGATAGATTTTGGGTTATTTTTTTATCAACAAGCTTCATGCCAGTACAGATCTGTGTCCCCATACAGCCAGCATAAATGCTGGCATGAACTCAATATTGTCTGTGCTGGCTAAATCATGAAAAATAAAATTGTA
This sequence comes from Indicator indicator, assembly GCF_027791375.1. Lineage (NCBI taxonomy): Eukaryota > Metazoa > Chordata > Aves > Piciformes > Indicatoridae > Indicator > Indicator indicator. The sequence continues at coordinate 5,593,752 of NC_072023.1, read as the reverse complement.
TTTATATGTTTAATCTTAATCAGATACATCCTAATAAGTGATATGTCTGTGCACAAATCTGCTATGGGCTGCAGAACCATGACCTAGAATCAGTTTTGATTAGTGTGTGATACCCAGCCAAGGCTAATCATTAATCAATGCTGTGATTTCTCTGGTAGGAAATGGGCAGCAGGGGAGAAAAATATAAAGAAAAAATGTAAGGTATCAAGTAGTTGTATTCACAGCCTATTGCTCCTAAATATTTTCTTGCAGCTTAGAGCAGGTCCTCAGCAGCATTCTCAGATGGCCAAGAAGGCCAAGAGCATCCTGGCAATAGTGAGGTCAGAAGGAGTAGGGCAGTGATCACGCCCCTGTACTCAACACTGGTGAGGTTGCATCCTGAATGCTGCATTCAGTTTTGGGCCCTTCACCACAAGAAGGGCATTGAGGTGCTGGAGCATGCCCAGAAAAGGGCAACAAAGCTGATGAAGGGTCTAGAGAACAAGTCTTGTGGGGAGCAGCTGAGTGAACTGGGGTTGTTTAGTCTGGAGAAGAGGAGGCTGAGGGGAGACCTCATTGTTCTCTATAACTACCTGAAAGGAGAGGTTGGAGTGAAATGGGTGTCACTCTCTTATGTCTATTATTAGGTGGCAGAATGAAAGGAAATGTCCTGAAATTGTGCTAGGGCAGGCTTAGATTAGATATTCAGAAAATTTTCTTTCCTGCAAGAGTGGTCAGGCATTGAAACAGGCTGCCCAGGGAGGTTGTGAAGATTCCTGGAGATGTTCAAGAAACATGAAGACATGGCAATTCAGGACACGGTTTAATGGCCAGGTTGGTCTTAGGCTGATGGTTGGACTTGATGATCTTGGAGGGCTTTTCCAACCAAAACAATTCCATGATCCTATGACTCTTGGTAAGAACTTCACTTTCAATAACCAAAAAACCTGGATTTCTATTCTATGTTGAAGCTATTGCAAAGTTTGTGTCTCTGACTGTATTGGATGTTACCCAGGATTTATTAATCTGAGATCATCTTGTAGCCAGTGAATTTATCACCAGCAATCCCAAATCTGTTAATTCAATAATTAAACCATGTGGTTGCTTTAACTTTCTGAAGCTATGTCAGTGCAAGTCCTTATTGGAGCACTGGAAAAAGAGACAAATGTTGATTTTGCCAAATAGTTCCAGTAAGAGGGGACTTGGAGGCAGACATTGGAATCTTACCCTTTAATATGGCAACTAAATAGAAATGTAGATCTTGCAAGGTGTGAGGGTGCTGTTGGTGCAAGTGGTGGCCAGGAAGGTTGAGAAAGAGAGAGCAGTTGCAAGCCAGGAGCACTAATGAAAATGGTTTTCCACAGAAAATTAACTGCAGGATATTTTTAGCATGTGCTGCACTGTGATAGGACTCCTCTGCTTGCTTTGTGAAGGCTGGTCTGAAAGATTTGCACTTCTTAAATGCAGTCTAGTTCAGGGACTGTGCTCTGTAAAGATGGAGCACTTGAGGCCATAGATTTGAATCCTAGCCAGAGAGATTAAGTACTTGAGAACTGAAAATGAAACCTTAATGTAATCCATTTCATTATTCTCTCTTTAATTCTATCACAATAAAGAGTGGAAACCTCAAAGGGAAAGTTGCCCAGAAAATGCAGTCTGTGCATAAAATTCCTGCTTTTACCATCTGAAGTCCTCTGATGAATGCAAAGGAAAAAATAACTCTTCAAATATGCAGTCTTAAACACACAGTCACACATATACAGATAAATACATGCTCTTCCTCACTCCTTTAACCAAAAATCCACCACCAAAAGTCCAAATGGAAATTTCCGCTGATGATTCAGACCAGCTGGCAGGACTCAAAGTGTCTCTTGATCTGCTGCTAGGATAGTTTCTCACCTCACACCTTCATTTAATTCCTCAGACTGCAGATAAGCCTGTAGGGACCATCTCACCTGATGGTCACTAAAGTAAAGTAAAGATGTAAACTTGCCCTGTTTGCACAGATCTAAGGATGCAGCAATGCTGGGCTAGAAAAGAGCACTGTACTGTTGAATGTGAAGTAGAAACTTCTGTGCTCCAGGAACTTTCAGCCTGGATGCCATGCCTGAGGCTGGGAGAAGGCAAGGTCTGAACTACACAGATCTACTACGACTGAGTGCCAAGGGTCTGTCTGCCTTTGATTATTTTAGTTCCAACCTTCTTTAAAACCTAGGAGCTTCCCTAAACCAGGGGAAGAATGTCAGTGGGGGGTTATTATTAGCAGAGAAAGGGAGAGGACTTGGCTGGAAGGAAGGAGGTTTACAAAGGTCCTGGCTTGAAGTATGGAAAAAGAGCAGTGGACCAGTGACCTCAACCTAAGGAGGCCCTTTCTGGCCCTTCTGTGTTCCTTTCTTCCCACTTAGCTGGCTCCTGGGTTGAGTAGTTCTCTTGTGGGAGCCCCTTGGGCTCCTGACTGCTCTTCAGATCCAGTAACATCACTGTTTTGCTTGGTAACCAAAAGTGACAACCATACCTCATGGAACGGTTTAGTGAAGGTTTAGCTGCCAAATAACCTCTTTAGCAGTGCAAGTGCAGCTTCAACTAATAGCATGAGCAATCCAGAAAAGCACTGGAGATGAGGGATGGTTCCTGGTGTGTACATGATATGGCAAAAGGAAGCTTCAGTCTCTCTGCAGGAGCTTCTTCTCCTCTTCCAAGGTTGTTACATTGCCCAATAATCCCTTCCTGGTTCTGTGTTAAGAAACTGCCATAAGAGACATTAATTTACAGTAACAAAATACCAACTGGCACACGAGCAGCTCTGCTGTAAAGGGTATAAAGGAATCCCTGGCTGCAGACAGGACTACAGGGTAAAAGCCAGCAGCTGCCAGGCACCAGACATTTCAGCAAGCACACAATATTCCATCTCTGGGACCAGCAGGGAGGTTCATTTAATCACACAGAAAATTCGTTGTCTTCGCACTTACGTTTAAAAAGGCAAAAGAAATCACTTCAGATTTTGGCTCTGACCTTGTTCTTGGCACACAACACACACCATCACATGTGGGATACACTAACATATGCTCTTGGGCAAAAAAAAAAATATAAAAGGCTATGCTGTGAGTGAAGGAATTCCACATATAGAATCATTAAGGTTGGAAAAGATCATCAAGTCCAACTATCAACCCAACATCACCATGCCCACTAAACCATTTTGTAGGGATCTGAGAGAGTTAAACACTGTTGCAGCATTCAGGGAGCACCAAAAACAACGATATGCTGTGGATCTGAGCAATAGCATTGCTGACTCCAAGGGCTTTATCAAGTTAGAGGGTGAAGTTACCATGGGATCTTACATAAGCTGTTAGCTTTTCCTCAGCCAGAACTGAACTCATCCAGCAGATCTGAAGCTGTGTTGAACTGGAACTGAACAAACTTCAGTTCTTTCTCGAAGAACACAAATAGGAACTAAATGCAAGCTCTGCTGATTGACCTGTCTGAGCAGCAGTGTGGTTTTACTAGAGGTAAAGGCAAAGGAAAGTGGCAACCCACGTGCATGGTTCTGCCACACAAACCACACGTTCTGGATGTACCACATGACAGTCTGGTTTCTTTAGCAAACACAGCATCTGGTGTGGCTCTGTCCTAATTAAAACCAATGTCCTACTGTTACATAACAGTTGATAAGGATGATCAGGGGACTTGAGCATCTCCCTTATGAAGACAGACTGAGAGCCCTGGGGCTGTTTAGTCTTGAGAAGAGAAGATTGAGAGAAGATTGATCAATGTCTATAAATATCTGAGGGGTGGGTGTCAGGAGGAGGGCGCCAGGCTCTTTTCAGTGGTACACAGTTATAGGACAAGGAACAATGGGTTCAAACTAGAACATAGAAGATTTCAGCTCAACATGAGGAGAAACTTCTTTACAGTTGGGGTGATGGAGCACTGGAACAGGCTGCCCAGGGGGGTTGTGGAGTCTTCTTCTCTGGAGACTTTCAAAACCCACCTGGATGCATTCCTGTGCAGACTACCCTAAGTGATCCTGCTCTGGCAGGGGGGCTGGACCTGATGATCTCTTGAGGTCCCTTCCAACCTCTGACATACTGTGAGACTGTGATACTGTGGTAATCCCCCAGTCTCCAGAGGGGTTAATCTAGATGTACATGTGGCTAAAATGTCCACTGGCCAATTGAGATCTGACTTTCCTAACTACTCATTTATAATCAGCAAGCAGAGAAATGACACTGCTGAGTCTATCACTGGTTAGGGTGCATCCTAACCTTCCAGGCCAGCACAATATTTTGATAGGTTTGTCCTAAATCTAACCATCTTTCTCACTACTCTTCAGGAGGATTTAAGACTAATGCAATTAATGAGTTGAAAGGAGTCTTTGAATATAAATGAACTATTTCTTCCAAACAAGCAGTCCTACATTACTGAACAAAGAGGGGACAGGAGCTTCTCTCTGAGGAGGAAAGGCTGAGAGACTTGGGGCTCTTTAGCCCAGAGAAGCCAAGACTGAGAGGGGATCTTATCAATGCTTATAAATATGTAAAGGGCCAGTGTCAAGAAGATGAGGCCAGTCTCTTTTCAGTGCTGCCCACCGATAGGACAAGATGCAATGGACACAAACTACAGCACAGGAAGTTCCACCTAAACATAAGGAAAAACTTCTTTGAGGGTTCCAGAGCACTGGAGCAGGCTTCCCAGAGAGGTTGTGGAGTCTCCTTCTCTGGAGATGTTCAAAACCTGCCTGGATGCATTCCTGTGCAGGGAGGGAGGCTGCACAGAGGCACTAGTGTGTAGAGGGTCCCTGCTACCCCAGGCCACACAGGGAGATTCTTTCTCCCTCAGCCACAGGAGAAGTGGCTTCCCAGTTGTGTGGCCCTGCAGGAGTCACCACCCCAAGATCTGTGTCGTTGAATGCTTCCAAAGGTTAGTGGAATCCCTTGGTCAGCTTTATCTGATCAAACGATGGGAGTGTACAGGGTCATGATGCAATCCTGCAGACAGTGTGTGACAGCAGAAAGATGCAAACTGCCTACCTAGGCAGTAAGATTTTGCTGAGGTGCTGAGCACACAGGATAATTTGCTCTGGTGTATCAGTACTGCCTTGTGTGTCAGGAGCTGGCTTCTGCTGTGGGGCTCAGCTCATTGCAGGCTTCAGTCACAGAGGAAAGCCTTCCAGCTGAAGCAGGGCCTGGGCAAGTGCACAAGCTCACAAGCTGTTTCCTTCTATCCAGGATTCACTTAAGGCTCAGCATGGCTTCTGGTGCAATTACCTTACTTGAGCAAAACAGGCAGAGATTTACCCATTTGTCCTGACACTAAGTGTCCAGACTCTAGAAGCCACATCAAAGCAAGGTCATGTAGCCACAACTTACTTCAAAGCTTTGCCTATCAAAGGTCTTTCCCCACCAAGAGAGATAACAGAGCTCCATGCATCTCACCATTCAGCTACAAAGAGAGACTTCCCCTTCATCAGTCCTTTAGCATCTTCCTCCATGTATTTTCTGTGCTAGATATGTAAATTGGTAATACCTGGTCCTGTAGACCTCAGGTGATGAGAATAACAAAGGGCTGACACGGCTAACAAAGCTGAACACTTCCACAAGAAGGCTGTCCTGGCCCAAGCAGAAGAGGCTAAAGAACATGGCTCTCATACTTTCTGTGTGCCCTGCTTGGCACAGGACAAACAAGCACTGCTGGTTCAGGGGCTCTGCCTTACTTTCAAAAAAAAAAAAAACAAAACCCCATAGCAATTAGCTTTCCAGAGGGCTTCTTATGTTTATTTAAAACAAAACAAACAAACAACCAAAAATAAAGCAAACAAACCCCAAACAAACTAAGAAACCCCAAACCAAACAAAAGCCTGATCTAGTGTGAGGTGTCCCTGCCCATGGCAGGAGGGTTGGAACTAGATGATCCTTGTGGTCCCTTTCAACCCTGACTGATTCTGATTCTAAAAAAGCAACTTGTTTGCTGTGCAAGAGACAGAGATAAAGACACTCAAATATGTCATTGATACTAACGCCCTCCAGCAAGAAGCCTTCCTGTTGCACAACAGGGTTATCAACAACAGAAGGCTAAGAGCTCTGTAATATCAAAGTTTTCCTCTACATCTGCTGCTTTTGCTGAATTCAAGACATCCACAACTGTCTGTTACTGACATTTCAAAGGAACAGAGGCAATCACATTCTCAAACAGTCCATGCAAAATGAGAGCAAGAAGACCAGTGACAGTAATTCCAGAACTTCTGCTTCCATCAGCTTAACACAGCCCTGATGGAGACTCCTCATTAATCACAAAGACTTGGTGACCACATCAGCCAGCACGGGTGGCAGCACATGACCTGTAAAAGCAGCACTGGCATTTCCAGAGAGAGGTGGCCTGGCATTCAGAGGATGGATCTTCAAAAAGTCATCCTCTGAAATAGATAGAGGCAGTGTAGCTGGAGTAAAGAAGTCATATCCAAGGGGGAATCTTGGGAGAACCCAAGGGTCACAAACACTGGCATGCTTCCCATAGAAGGGCCCTTTAACAAACCCAGCTGGGATGAGCAAGCCTGGCTGCAGCCAGCCAGGTGAAGATGTCTCTAAATTTGATCTTAGAAAGAGTAGGCTAGCACATCTATTTCTAACCCATTTTATCCACAGATCTTTTATAACCATTTCTCACTCTGTTACCCATTTTGGAGAGCATAGACAATACTTTGTTTGCATATTTTTGAAGTCTGCATTTCTTGAAACTAAACTTTTCTTGAGAAATTGGAAAGGTGACTCCAAGATTCCCAGTTAATACCAAAGCAGTTCTCACCAACAGGTGAGACTAAGCTACACATACATGCCTTGAGTATATCCAATGGAAAACAGTCCACAGCTCTGCAGAATCTCTTCAGAGGCATGGTAAGACTTGCATCTGCAGGAATGGAAATCTGATTCTGCTTAAGCTCTGCTAAAGGAGTCTGTCAGGCTCTCTTCTTCATATTGTTGATCACATTTGAAGAAGGCCAGACCTTAAGAACCAAAAAGCACCCCTGGCATGCACCAAGATAAAGGTTTAACACTCCTGTAAGCATGCACAGGAGCAGCAGTAATAGGAAATCACCAACTAGGGGCAAGTTAATCGTTCTGAATACATATTGAGGGAGAAATATTACTTCCCTGCTGATAACACATCAAGCACAGAATCTGGCAAGGGCAGACCAGGCTGGATATCTCTTGTTATAAATTCCCTTCAACTGAAATACAATAAGGACAGTACAAGACCATGTATATCCAATTACATGCTTGAGTGAGGTACCTTAATTTCTGTTGCTTCAAATAAAATTGAAAAAGGCTCCACATATTCTCTCCCAGGCTTACTCAACAGATCCTGTGCCCCCTTACATCCCATACTCAACTCCCATTTTCCTCCATGAAAGCCAAGAAATTTCATGGATTCATTGAATCACAGAATTGTTTTGTTTGGAAAAGACCTCTAAGATCATCAAATCAGATTGTCAACATAACACCACCATGGCCATTAAACCATATCCCAGAGTCCACAGGTTTCTTGAACATGTCCAGGGATGGTGACTGCACCACCCTCCTGGGCAGCCTGCTCCAATGCCTGAACACTCTTGCAGGAAAGAAATTTTTCCTAATTTCCAACCTAAACCTCCACTAGCATAGTTTCAGGACATTTCCTTTCATTGTATCACCTGATACTAAGGAGAAGAGACCAGCCCCCAGCTCATTCCAGCCTCCCTTCAGGGAGTTGTAGAGAGCAATGTGGTCTCCCCTTAGCCTCTTCTCCAGTTTAAACAACCCCAGTTCCTTCAGCTCCTCCTCATAAGACTTATTCACTGGACTCTTAACCAGCTTTGTTCCCTTTTTAGCCCTCTTCATGGAATGGAGCAGATATGTAACAAAAACCACACAAAGGAATACTTTTCTTCTGGAAAGCCAGCAGACCAAAGCAATTCAACCTTATCATGCAACTCTACCTCATGCAGATGACTTGCAGAGCAAGTTTTGCTATTTGCTTATACACAGAGATGTGTTTGGGGATGAAAATCTTGAGGAGTATTAAAGGGAACTTAAATCAGTCCAAATGGGAAACTAAGTGTCAAAAAAACCCTGCCTTACTTGACAACATCAAACAGGGAGAAGGAAATGATGAACAGAAGGAATAGTTTCTGAGAGAGGGCTGTCAATAGGTTTCTTCTTCTGCCTTTGCTAGGATTTGAGTGGAAGATAAAACATTCCCCTCCCTTTTTTTTTTTTTTTTATAGAAATCCCACACTGCATTTCTCTTTCCTCAGGAACCTTCATCAAGCACCAAGCCCATAGGAAGGTAGAAACTTTTGACAGTCTTATCCCTAGGCTTTATTTTAGGGAAGGGCAACAGAGTAGTATGTACACCCCTGCACCAATGTGAATCCTCCAGCAGAGAAAGCAGAGATAAAACCTGTCCCTCTTCCCTTTGGGCACACAAAGTTACTTTGTATTAACCTCTAGTAAACACAGCTTCAGGCTTCTATATGCTTCCCTGAAAAACTGTTTGAACAAGTTCCAAGAGCATCCACCCCTCCCTGAGGACCTAAAAATGCCAGCAGCTGAAGACTCCACAGTGCCACTGTCTCCTGTTGCACAACCAGGCATGACCTTGGCACAGTCCAACACACATCCTGGTGTGAAATGCTTGACTGGCATGTTCAGGAAGGCACAAACCTGCATCCAGGGGGGCTTTGGAAGCACTACTGTCATAATCATAACTTTCCATATCTGAAGGGTCTTCAGGAAGAGATTCAGCACTGGAGGCATGGCTGTATTCATCTTGATGCCAGAGAGAAAGCAACCATTCCCATTTCTTAGGTGCCAAAGGAATTAAACATCCTTAGCTCTCCCTTATCAATATTGTTATTCAAAAGAAGCTTTCATAATCTGAGCAGGAGAGGGGGAAAAAAAGCCATCTAAAAACTAAGAAAGTGGCTTTTTTTTTTTTTTCTTTTTTATTAAAAGAGCTCAGGACTTAACCCCCAAAGCTTAGGATTCTGTCAGAAACTCATATTGTGATTCTTCATGTTTACACAGTAAGTGTTGGGGGGGGGTGGGAGGGGTTGTTTGTTTTAGCTTTATTTTTTTGGGGTTTGTTTGTTTTCTGCTCTAAACAATCTTCCGCTAAATGCATAAGCAAAAGCAGTAAGAATTCAGAATGACTCCATGGACTACCTCTGGCACCAAAGCTGGGTTTTTATTCTGCAACATTTACAAGAATTAATTGCTCACTTGAATGTTTACAGAAGCTCCTCACATGCCACTGCAGGCCAAGCACAACTTCACATTTACACATCATCAAAATGCTTGGTACGTGCCTGTGTCTTTCACTGGTCATGCAATCAGTTCCACTCCTCCTTGAGTACTTCCAAGGGCTTTTAAACCGTGTTGGATATTTGCCTTCTCCAGTGCTTGGCTAAACTGGGAATGTTCACAATTTCAGTCCTGCTTTGTAAACTAAAGCCCTCCAAGCTCCTGCTCTGTTCTTATTCTGAGAGTTCCTGCCTAAACTGAGTCTCTTCTCAGCACAGGCTAAAGGTGTTGCTAGAAAGCCATTATACCTAGCTCTCCCTTTTGGTCATCTCCACTTTTTTGGGGGCAGAGGGGATGGCAGGCTGCCAGGTTGTTGAACAGGCTGTGTACTTCATGATTGTTTTAAGCAGGCTTAGGCTGAGGCTGCCAACAAAAAAAACAAACTGAACAAAAAAACACAAACAAACAAACAAACAAAAAACAAACAAAGAAGCAGCCTGGATTCTCCATTTTGGACCTCAGCTGTGCTCTCCTGTCCCTGAAGCCCCTGGGTATGACATTGGGCAACTAAGACAGCCAAATCCCTCTCAAACAGGTCAGGTCAGCACAACTTCTGCTGTGGACCACTATGTGGTTGCAGGGACTGCTACTTTTTGCAGCTATCCTCAATTACCTTCAGGTCAGTTATCCCCACTGACACCAACATGCAATTTTACTCCTCCCCTCCAAAGGATTGTCTCACTCTGCTAGGTCTACGATATTTAAATGAAAGACACTGGGTCTCTGTTCTTTACTGCCCAAGGTAGTCACCTATGCATTATTAAAAATCAATGCCATAAACTGTTATTTAAAATGCGTATTACAAGCATATAACAATCACCTTCTCAGTGTGCTACTTGGGAAGTGCAGAACTGTTCCAAACTGCAAACAATCCCATCAACCACCTTTGGAGAACACAGCTTTTGTTGAAGCTTCATTTAAGTTTCAACCACAAAAAACCCCAAAAGACAGGTTGTTAGCCCAATCCTACCTTACGTCACACTGAGGTTAATTCTCCACTTCAACTCCCTGCTGTGCAGAGGTGTGCTTCAGAACTGCCCCTCAAGAGTCCTCCTGACTGAACAAACACACTAGCATCAATTCTTGTGCAGAAGTATGCAGCCACACACATACCAGTGCTGGCATTTTCTGCATTGTCTTTCATCCAGAGAGAGACAGGTCTCACTCCATTCTTTCCCCCCTCACATTTCATTAGGTCAGCTACAGACTTTTCTTTAGCCTGGCTTGCAACTTCTGTTTTGGCCAAACACATCTTTAGACACGACACTCCCTATTCTACTTGTTATATAAACAATCTCAGAACTGGCTCTCCTGGCGTAGTCACAACACGAAACTATCTCCTACCCCTCCAACCTGCTGAGATATTTTTAGTCGAAATTGAGTGCACATACCTGTGGCAGGTGAGGCACCAGTGAGAATGTGGGTGTGGTGAGACCTTTGCTTTTCTAGTGTCGAGTATTTCTACAGTTTGTCATTCCAAATTGAGGGAGGTGGCCAGCTGTCTAGGAGTCACTCCACCCAAGGAGACTCTGCAGCTTTTTACAAGCAGCAGCTCTACTTCTCGAGCTATTCACGCAGCTGCAGGAGGTATAGAGAATCCTATTCAAGGGGCAACACAGATCCCCTCTGCTGTTGCAGCCTTCTATGCAGGAAAGCACAGATTGATGCTAGAGATTCCACCAATCTATTAAAGAAAGCCCAATACTACTTCTGAAATGAATGACCCCTGCCTCCTCCAGCAGTAAAGCTGCCCTTCACAGCACTTGACAGGGTTGACTCTGAATGCCACTCATTACATAGCTGGAAATAACACCAAGAGGTTTTCCAGAGACCCAGAAGCCTCAGAGGGAGCTAATCTTCATTTACCGATAGCAGAGCCAACCCTCTCCTGCTTGTGAAGGGTAAGAAATTTTGTTCAAGAGGGGAGATTAATCAGGAAGTTCCCCTGCTCCATGAGGAATGACCATTTGCATAACCACCCATAAGTTCCCTCATCTCATTTCCCTCTCAGGTGCATTCTAGGGCTGTATCCTTGTACATGTGAGGATAATTACCAAAGGATCACCTAGAATTCACATGATGTTAGCACTGGGCTTTCACCCCTGCCTCTGCACTAGAACTCACAGGAGATACACACTGTTCCTATTTTGAAAGAATGCTCTTAGTCAACATACCCAAGATCTGTACCCTTACTTATCTGCCATTCATCTTAGATTGCTTTAGAGCTGTCAAACTTGAAGGTGAGTATTGAAGAGATTTGAGTAAATTGCTGGTGGAAAGAAGAAAAGGACATTGTGAGAACACTGGCACTCTTCTCATACCAGAGAGGATATTTGTTCCTCATGAGGACATGAAGTATTGCTTCTCATGAAGTTTTTCTTGTACTTTTGGAAAATGTGCTGCCCCAAACAAAAGTATAAAAGCATTCTGACTAGCATACATGTGCATATGATGCTATGAAGTAACCATGGTGCTCATCTTGACTACTACAGTAGTTTCTGCTTTCCATTTCCTTCTAAAAAAAGGCATCTTTTGAATAGCTTTTCATGTAGCAGAAAATCCCATTTGAGTCGTTCTAGCAAACATCCAATTTCCACCATGAGAAGTTCCACAAAGTAGCTTCTCACCCTTCTCTGCCTACCAGCTGAGTGCCCACTATGAGAATTTTTATTGCCTAAGGAAACTAGCACTAACCTTCTGCTTTGATATGAAGGTATCCCATACTTACCCCATTCTTGCAAGAGTCTGCTTACACAGCACTGAACTCTGCCTAAGACAGAGAGAGAAACGCAGGCAGCCTCTGAAATTTTCTTCACTACCCAGCACAGTTGCTTTCCTGCTTAAATACCGCCCTCTTGTGGTGCTTTTTAAGTACTACAAGATTCAGGCAAAAGACCCCAAACCACCGAAACCTAATCCTCTCCTTGTCAATCGTTACAAGATTCTGGATTGAATTTCAGGCAGTGAATAACCTAATCTAGCCATAATAGGTTCTCTCCGTGCTGGGTCACTCTTTAGCCGACACAGCTAAGGTACTGATGTCACATCTGAATGGCTAAGATTGTCCTAAGAAGAAAACCTGGCAGAGCTGATACTCAAAATGAACACAACAATGACAAGACAAGGAAAACCAAGTAGTTTTAAAATTAAGCAAGATATATTTGGAGTTCTCCACTTCATATGTCCTTTCACCAAGGCAAGGGCATCACAGCTGTGCTGTGGAAACTCAGTTCTTTTAAATTTTTTCTCTTTTTTTTTTTTTTTTTGACAGACCAATCTGACCCCAGGTTGAGTTGGGCAGACAGACAGCTTGCAGCAATGGGAAAGCTAGACTCATGCTGCACCTCTTTGTGAACGAGCAGGGTAAGGCTACAGCTGTTTTCAGGTCCAGAGATGATGGTCTGGTGGCTCTGAAAGGAAGACTGGTTCCATGGAGCTACAATGGGCCAAGTTCAGTCAGTAACTGGTGAAGCAGAAGATGTTTTCCAGGTGGACTACCCAATTCCGTAAGCAGTCATGAAAAAATCCACTGGAGATGGCTTGGTAGACTGTTTTCACCAAGCTCACGTAGCCATAAAGAGAAAAATGTAAATGTCTGTCCAAATACTGAACTAGGCTTTCCTCTTCTTCTTCTTCCCACCTGCCACCTTATTCCTGATACCAATAGCTTCTTCTGTGTCGTCGTCATCACCTTTCCGAGATCGCTTCTTCTCTCCCTGCTCCCGCAGCTCCTGCAAGGTAATCAAGGGAATGACAAAGAGTCCTGGCACCTGAGCAAATTCAGACTCCAAGAGCAAGCAGAGGGACAAAAAGGCAGCACCCACCATTCGAGCAAATCTCTGGGCCTCAGCCACACGCTCCGTCAGCATCATAACCTCCTCCTCTTGCATGGGGAATGCTGGCAGCTTCTTGCCAATCAGGTGTTCTATGCGCTGGAAGAGCTCTACATCATACCTGAGAAAAGGCAAGACACCAGCTTAAAGCAGCCCTCCTCAAACTGCCTCAGCTGTCACCACCCACAGATATCACCACCCACAGGTATCACCCTTTATCTCTAGCCCACAGATATTGTTATCTTGCCCTGATGGTCTCACAAGCAACTCTTAACTGCAGCCATCATTTGGGATGGCTTCACTGACTTACTCAGCTCATCTTTGTCTAAAGTATTTGGAAAAGACTAAATAAAATATTTCAGTGTTTATCCAAACCTCCCCACATTTACTTAGCCAGCATTATATGTCATAAAGATCATAGAAAGGGCAGGACCTTAAAGAACATCTATTTCCAACCCCCTGCCATGGGTAGAGACACTTTCCACTAGAGCAGGCTGATCAAGGCCCCATCCAGTCTGGCCTCGAATACCTTCAGCAAGGGGGCATCCACAACTTCCCTGGGCAACCTGTTCCAGTACCTCATCACCCTCACTGTAATTTCCTTCCTAATATCCAGTATAATTCTGCCCTCTTCCAGCTTAAAGCCACTGCCCCTTGTCCTATCACTACAAGCCTTTGTAAAAAGCCCCTCCCCTTCTTTCTTACAGGCCCCCTTCAGGTACTGGAAGGCTGCTATTAGGTCTCCCAAGAGCCTTCTCTTCTCCAGGCTGAACAACCTCAACTCTCTCAGCCTGTCCCCAAAAGGGAAGTGCTCCAGCCCTCTGATCATCTTTGTGGCCCTCCTCTGGACCTGCTCCAACAGTTTGATGTCCTGCTTGTGTTGGGGCCCAGGAGTTGGATGCAATACTCCAAATGGTGTCTAATGTATTATACAATCAAGTTATAAACAGCTCTGCTCATTACATGACTGCTTCTAGAATTTATCTAGACTTTTCTTCCTCCTCACCCTGGGCTTTTAATTCTTTCCTCTTTAACTAAATAAATCCAAGTGGCACCTCAAAACAAAAAGCAGCATTTTCCTTTCACTTAGGATGAAATCAGATGTCTTCTGCTCTGAGATACAGCTGGGAAGATTAAGTCTGCCACATCTGAACACTTACTGTGTGACAAAGGTGATGGATTTGCCAGACCTCCCAGCTCGAGCTGTTCTCCCAACACGATGAATGTAATCCTGAAAACAATTTTCTTGATAAGCAATAAGATATGTGCACCAAACACACAAAAGAAGTTAGGAGACACCAGCCCATATCCTTTTTCTTTAGAAAAAGAACAGGAAAATGGAAAGACATATACAGCCAGGATTAAATACTCAGGACTGTGCACAGTATTGGCATTTGAGAAGATGCTGGCTTATGGGGGCGTATCTTTGGTTTTAACATTTGAAGTCTTCCTCAAGCAGAAGGGCATCTCTAATTATTCAAGACTGCAGGACAAAAGTTGTGATACATGACTTTGCTCATGAACTATCACTTGGAAAGCTAGTATTAAAGTGAGCCAATGCCTGCATTTTCAGTCTTGGGATCTAGTGCTCTACATAGTCTGTCTTCCAGACGAACCCTCTGGCAAGCAGATTTAAATTTGGCAAGCACAGCAAAAGGGAAAACAATCTGGAAGCATCTGATCTGTTAAGTGTCTTCTCTTTATATGGTTCTAGGCCATTTTCCAGATTCTACATTGCATTATGGAAATTAAAATAACCCCCTTCTCCATGCAGAGAGAAAGGAAGTATGCGAAGAAAGGGAACAATAGGAGAAAGGATGCATTCTGCAACATGGTTAGACAAGGAGAGGCACACAAACTGTAATGATTCATTTTTTTAACTTATAATGTCAAAAGCAGCATCTTCCAAAGAAGCAGCATTCTTCTTTTTGCAGTATGCAGTATCTTTGATGATGATGTTGTAAGGAACAACAGCGATTCCTGAAAAGCATGTTGATGGAATGCTGGGGAAAAGTCACACCCCTAAGATAATACTGTACTTTCAACAAGGTAAGAGTTTGTAATTCATTTTTTTTTCAATTTGCTCTGCTTTTGTGGTATGCAAGTGAAACATTAAAGGCATCTGTTCATTAAAGCCTCATTGAGCCTAATAGGACAATTTTTAGTTGTCCTTTTAAAATGTGAAGGCATGTGAATGTGGGTCACAAGAATAGAGATGGATTACCCTAAACCAGCAGTATGTTAAAACTATTTTCAAAGTCAAAAAGCCCTTTAATGTCAAAACCCATAATCTGAACAGAAATAAGGGCACGCAATGTGCCTCAGTTCACCTCTTCACTTATGAGGTCAGTTTTACAATCCAGATGAGGTCAACCAACTAAACTGAGATACCAACTCAACTGCAGATGTATCTTTTAAGTGTGAACTAAACTTCCAGTCAGCTGAATCAGAGAAGAAGTGCCTTTGTTCCTTTCAAAGCTTCACTATGCCTCCCCGTGACCACAGTTCTCAGGTGGCACACAGATTAGCTCACCTTAGAGTGCGTGGGAATATCAAAGTTTATCACCACATCTACATGTGGGATGTCCAAGCCTCTGCTTGCAACATCAGTAGCCAGCAGAATAGAACGTGCCTTTGCCTTGAACTTGTTTAGAGAGCCCAACCGTTTATTCTGGAAGAGAGAAGGGCAAAAAGGGAATGACAGAATAATGCTCATTTTGGTTAAGATGCTCTTGTTGAAATACTTGTGCTGAAGAACTGGGGAAGAAACTACTCAAAAAAAACCCAAAACCAAACAATCAATCACAGAATCAGTAAGGCTGGAAAAGACCTCAAGGGTCATCAAAGTCCAACGTGTCACCCAAGACCTCATGACTACTAAACCATGGCACCAAGTGCCATGTCCAATCCCCTCTTGAACACCTCCAGGGATGGTGACTCCACCACCTCCCTGGGCAGCACATCCCAATGTCTAACAACTCTCTCCACGAAAACTTTCTCCTCAACTCAAGCTTAAACTTCCCCTGGCACAGCTTGAGACTGTGTCCTCTTGTTCTGGTGCTGGTTGCCTGGGAGAAGAGACCAACCCCCACCTGGCTACAACCTCCCTTCAGGTAGTTGTAGACAGCAATGAGGTCACCCCTGAGCCTCCTCTTCTCCAGGCTAAACAATCCCAGCTTCCTCAGCCTCTCCTCATAGGGCTGTGCTCAAGGCCTCTCACCAGTTCTCTCATTTCTTTTTGAACTACTACAGAATCAGTGGCAGCATTCACATTAAATCTTTAGGGATCAGTCCAGTCCACTTAGCTGTGAAATACTCCTGCATGGTATTGTCACATCATAGAATGGGTTGGGTTGGAAGGGTTAGGGTTTAGGGACGCTTTCCACTAGACCAGGTTGCTCAAGGCCTGAGTATGGTGAAGCTCATTTCCCAAGTGGCAGGTCTCCTGTCTGCTCCATTCTGTGGAGCTGGCCCATACCTGACTCATCTGCCCATGGAGAGGAATAGCAGTGAACCCCAAGTTGCGGAGCAGCAGAGCAGTCCTCTGAGTGTTGTTACATGTGCTACAGAATATCATGAAGGAGTTCCCAGCTAGTTCATTCAAGATATAAACCAGATAGCTGTCCTGTAAAGAAACAGAGAAGAAAAAAAAAAAAAAAAAAAAAGAGAGGGGTGGGTCATTAAAAAAACAACAACAACAACAAAAACCCGAAACACATACCACAATAAAGACTTAAATATAAGCTAGAGAAAATGACAAGGTATTTGGCAGATGTGGGAACAGCAAGACAAGACACAACCAGAAGAGGGAAGAAACAGAAGTGGCATTACCTTGAATTTGGAGGGGATGAAAATGTAGTACTGCTGCAGTTTCTCAACTGTCTGATATTTGGAAGAAACAGCACATTTAACAGGATTCTTCAGAGCAGCACGCTGGAGTTTTTGCACCTGGGAAGGTCAATGTAATTAGCACTCAATGGGCAAAGATCTTCTCAGAAACCTGTATGATACTATCTAGTCAACAGCAGAGCCTGATGGAAGGAGAATTAAAGCAGAATACGCTGTTCTCACCTTCTTGGTCATGGTAGCAGAAAAGAGAAATGTCTTCCTGTCTCGAGGAATCACTTTTAGTATTTTATCCACCTGTAAAAACAGAATGGAAATGCTGAATGCAACAACAAGCAAGACATAAGCCTCCTCCAAACATAATAATTACCCAAATGAAGAGTAAGGTACATGTGCAACTTAAGAGTCACAGCAGGAACAAATTTCCCCACTTCTAAAGGTGTACGCTGATTAGGCAGTGCGAATTCCAGAAGTCCAATAGCAGTCAAATATCAGGCAATGTTCCTGCAGGAATGTGCGTATGATCCTGTTCTACAGTAACTACATCAATGTCAGAAGCTCCAGAGGAACCAGTAGATTTGAGATAAAATGTCTTCTGCTGTCTTGCAAGTGCTCTGCAGAACTCAGCAATGTTCTACTTCCACCATAGGGCTTTGTGCCATTATTATAGCTTAGTTAAAAATTGTTATTAACTTCTATAGACATAGAACAATAGAATAGTGGGGATTGGAAGGGGCCTCTGAAGATCAAGTCCAACCCTGCCAAAGCAAGATCACCTAGGGCAGGCCACACAGGAATGCATCCAGATGAGTCTTGAAAGTCTCTATAGAAAGAGACTCCACAACCTCTCTGGGCAGCAGCCTGTTTCAGTGCTCCATCACCCTCTCCATGAAGAAGTTTCTCCTCATGTTGAGGTGGAACCTCCTGTCTTCCAGTTTGTAAACATCTGAGTGCATACTATGTGACTCATTCTGGTGTTTCAAACTCTTCTTTTAGCAGATTTCTACCTCTGCCTCAAAATCCATGTTAAGGATCCGGTCGGCTTCATCCATCACTAGGAACTTCAGAGCTCGTAAATTGAAGCCTTTTGTGTTCTCCAGATGATCAACCAGACGGCCAGGGGTTGCTACCAACAAAATCACAGGATCACAGGATGTTAGAAGGTTGGAAGGAATCTCAGGACATCATCAAGTCCAACCCCCCAGCCAGAAGAGGACCATAGAATCTATGGCAGGTTGCACAGGAATGCATCCCAGGACCAAATTTGTAATGAAAGCAAAAGGAAAGATCCAGTAAGGCAAGAGAGTCATCCATTAAAGAAACTGAATTATGTGCCCAAGAGAAGCAAAGGCAGATTGCTTTCTGGAAAGGACTCTCATAAAAAGAGATCTTTGTTTTGAATTAAGCCTACTGCAATCAGATTCTCTGAAGAATGCCCTCCTTCCCACTCTCCCCCCCCAAAAAAAAAAACAACCAACAAAACCAAAGCAAAACAGACCATAAATTAGCTATACTTAGGAGACCAGCTTAAGGAAAAGGAAAAAGAAAAAAAACAAGCAAAAGGCAACCTAGCAGAAATGCTTTGGAATATGCATGTAGCAGCAAGGTTACTGGTGTGTAATTTAGAAACATTAACAAGCCAGTACTCAGATGCTGGGACAAAACACAAATGAAGGATGTACTCTCACTTCCTCAACTGCACAAAACCTTTTGGCATTCTTTCTTTGGACAACTGCAGTTTGATAATATTCACACCTTGTATTCCCGGCACACTAACTTACCAATTATAACATGTGGTTTCTTGGCTAAGGCCAGGGATTGAGACATTGAGTCAATTCCACCCACAATAACAGCTGCAGGACAAATAGAATATAGTGAATCTCTCAGGGTAGTGACAGTCATCCCCTGTCACCATAGTGTTTCTTCCTGCTCCCTGCCACCCACAAGAAGTCTGTACAGATGAAAGGGTACTTATCTTTATGAGAATCCACTTTATTTTAGCACACCTGACCTTCCCAGGCCTTTTAAATTACCTCTTAAATTAAGCCCTTAATGACCCTGAATATTTTGTTTTCAGAACTGAAGAGCCACACATACAATTTATTCCTTGTAGCTTAACTCAGCAGCAAAAAATCCAGGAATTCCAAAAATACCCACAAAGCTTTTACATTTTTAAAGAATATTTAAAGAGCCAGCACAGTCTGAAGGAAAGGTTAAACTGCATCACACTATAGAGTAGAGCTCTATGCAATTTCACTGGACACAAAGTTACTATTGGGAAGAGTCTCTTCTACTTGTACCTTTAACTGTTTGGCCATAAAATGCAGAAGAGCTCCAGACTACTCCAGAAGGAAAGATCATGCAGTCTTTCTTTCCAAGAAAAAAAGAGAGACCAGATCTCCACCTTCCAGCATCACAAGCTTTTGTTGATCCCTTCATGCAAACCCTCTCTACTTTTTCTTTTGCAACTGAGAACAAGATAAACTTCAGTGTTCAGGAAAATTGCTCCAATATCACAAAACTACTTACTAGTGTGGACACCAATGGAAGATCCAAGAGCTTCAAATTGCTCTGAGATTTGGAAAGCCAGCTCCCTTGTTGGTGTAAGGATGAGAGCAAATAACCGCTGTGGTGTGTCCAGCAGTGCTTGAAGAATTGGCAGTGCAAAGGCTCCTGTTTTTCCAGAGCCAGTTTCTGCCAGTCCAATGATATCTCTTCCTACAAGGAGCAGCACAGAAGGTAACAACTGTTACAAATCTAGACCAGAGAAAGAAGCCTCTAAAGCACTCGTGCAATAAAGCACAAGAGTTCCTTAAGGAGGTGAAAAAGTGAGATATATAAAGGGTAAAGAACAATAAAGGGCTGAACCAAAGAATATCAGAACACCTCTGCACCTTTTTTTGAGTGTGACTATGTTTGTACAGTTACCATCTTGATCCTCTTCTTCTCTAAACTTCTGTCAGTACACAGGTTTTCATACAATTTTTAGATTCAAAGAAAGATTTATTTTTTTACTTTATTATTTCTCAAACCTGTCAGTTTACAGCTTATTGGTTCTATCTGGATAAGTACTGTAGAGCAGCTGTTGCTTGTTTACTGTCTTATAAGGAAATAAACTTGAGTGTTTTAAGGCTTGGGTTATATGAACCACAAGACAACAGCATTATCAAACCCATATTTCACTAAACACAGACTATTTGTAGACAGAGATCTTCAACAATGAAGTGAGAATACTCTCATCCCTGACACCTACTTCTCACTCAGCAACATTTGTCCACATAGAGCTCTTGAGGCATTCCCAGATTCAGGATCAGAGAAAGACTGCTCACCTTGGAGAGCCACTGGAATAGCTTCAACCTGGATCTTTGTTGGTACCTTCCATCCTAACTGGTCACAAGCTTCACATAGGACATCTGTCACTCCCTGAATATTAGTGAAAAGGAAAACAGGTATCACCAAGAAGACTTAAATCATAAAGTTAAATACAACCTGCAGTAGAACCAAACTTGTCTCTAGCAAAGAAAAACCCCATCAGGCCTTCAATACTGCATGAAAGGGCAGGCTGCTCCATACACATTCAACCGCCTCCTTTCCCCTCTAGGAGCATCCTGTGAGCGTGAAAAAAACGAAAACCGCTGGCCAAGTTAACAACTGAAAATACAGGCAGCTGGCTAAGGAGCACAGCCCGGGGCAGCAACGCCAACCTCCCCGGAGCAGAGACTGAACTTCCCAGACCTCCTGCCTAGGCACCGCACCACGCCCGCGGATCGACGCATGGACGGCAGCACACGTTGCTTGCTCCGGCCGCACCGGCGGCTCCGCCGGGCCTGGGGCCACAGCCCGGGGCCACGCCACGACGGGGCAAGCACGACGGGGCGGAGCGAGGCGGTGCGGCGTGGGGCACAAACTAGCAACACGGGTTTGTGCCAGGAGCTCCCCGTCCTCCCACCCCGGCGTGATACGCGGGACGGGGACACGGAGGAGAGAGCAGCAGGGGCAGAAGTGCCTCTACCCCATCTCACCAGATCCTTGAAGCTCCGCGGCTCTTCCACCTCCGGTTCCACCACTGCCTCCGCCGCCTTCCCTTCTTCATCTCCTGCCGCCATCTTGGCCTGTCCGGTTCTGGGGCCGCCCAGAGCACCCTGGGAGCTGTAGTCGGCTTGAGGGGGTGATAGGATGTGCGGTTCGGAGGACAGAGTTAATGGGAAAGGGGCTGAGGAGGCTGTGCAGAGCACCCTGGGAGCTGTAGTCGTCTTGAGGCGGTGATAGGATGTGCGGTTCGGAGAACAGAGCTAATGGGAGCGGGGCTGAGGAGGCTGCGCAGAGCACCCTGGGAGCTGTAGTCGTCTTGTGGGGGTGATAGGATCTGCAGTTCGCAGGACAGAGCCAAAGGGAGTCGCGCGTGGTGCCCGGTGCTGTCGGGGCGGCCGCCTTCGCCGCTGCTCTCGGCGGCTGGAGCCGGGCTGGAGCTTCGGGAGAGGCGGGCAGTCTGCTGCAGCGAGGTACAGGCTGTGTCATTTCCCTGAAGTCGGAAGGTGCCTTTCTGCAGACGGAGTTCCTCCGAGCGCAGCTTGCTGGAATGTGGGTGTAAGTCTGGGGGTACCCAGTGCTGTCGGTTTCTCCTTTCCGGGTGCAAGGAACGTTTGTGAGTTGCCTGTTTGTGGAAATGTGCTGATTCTGCACGAGGTCGTTGTGCATCAAAAGCAGTGTGGGCAGCAGGCCCACGGAGTTGATTCAGCCTCTCTCCTCAGCTCTGGTGAGTCCTCACCTGAAGTACTGAGTCCAGCTCTGGAGCCCCCAACACAAGAAACACATGGACCTGTTAAAGCAGGCCCAAAGGAGGCCACAAAAATGATCAAAGGGATGGAACACCTCTCCTATGAGGAAAGACAGAGAGTTTGGGTCCTTCAGCCTGGAGAAGGCTCTGAGGAGACCTTATTGCAGCCTTCCAGTGCTTGAAGGGTGCCTATAGTAAAGGTGAGGAGAGACATTTTAGCAGGGCCTGTTGTGATAGGACAAAGTGTGATGGTTTTAAACAAAGAGAGGGGAGATTTAGGGTAGATAGAAGGATGACATTTTTTACCATGAAGCTGGTGAAAGTGGAACGTGTTGCCCAGACAGGTGGTAGATGCCACCTCCCTGGAAACATTCAGTGACAGGCTGGATGGAGCTTTGAGCAACCTGATCTAGTTGAAGATGCCCCTGCCATGTCAGGGGAGTTGGACTAGATGATCATTAACGATCTTTTCCAACCTAAACCATTCTATGGTTAAGCAGCACACTTGAGGAGGCCTTTCTTCTGAATGTCTTCAGCTCTTGTTTTCTTTAAACTTAATTTGGCTTGTGCTTCTGCAAGGGGGATTGATTCATGTGACAAGTGCTGTGCTTTGCTGAATTGGAAACTGTGGGTGGGTTTTCACTGAAGTCTGGAGAGCTCTCCAAGGAAGGAGAAGTTAGGAAGCTGTAGCCACCTGTGTTGACATAAAAGCACACTGACTTGGTTGTGTGAAAACCTGCCTGCTTGGCATTAAGCCCAAATGGCTAAGCCCCTGTCCTGCAACTCAGCATTTGCATTGCTTAGGCAGTGTGGAGGGTGATATTCTGTATTCATAAATTCTGCAATTGTAAAAGAAGATAAAATGAGCCAGTCAGGCACAGAAATACAATATATTTCAACTTGTATATATAGTACATATAAATAATATATATAATACATATAAATACATATAATACATATAAAGAGCAAATTAACTTTCTCAAAAGCACTGACATGAAACATTTTGAAGTGCTAATGAAGGGGGGTGTGTGGAAAAGTCAAGAACTGTCATTGTTTCACCTTGTTTTCCTGTTTATGGTGATTGCCAATGTGCAACTTGGAAGTGCCAGAAATACATAAAATAAACTGTGGCAACTCACATCATGAAATGAGAGGACAGGGAATGGGAATAGATGCAAACACTCTCCCAGCTCTCTTGATTTCTGCTGTTGTGACTCAGGCAGGGAGCCTACAAGTGTACAGTGAGAGGTGAAAATGATGGATTTAGTGTCCTTTTAAGGGAGAGCAGCTGCAAAATAATCATGTCATGGTGGTCATTCCAGAGCTTATTGGGTTTTGTCTGCTCTGGGTGTGGTCTCTCTGACCTGTAGTCCCAGTGCTAGTTACAGCTAGGTGAGCCTCATTTGTCTCAGGAAACAAGATGCTAACATATCCAACAATTCAGCCTTTGAAAGGACAGGAGAGCCAACTGCAAAATGGAACTTGTGACTGCTTTGATGTCCCTCTCTTGCTGTGTGGGAAGCCTGTCTGGGTGTGCTCAGGGTGGAAATGCTGATGTACCTGAGCATCTGTCGCTGGATTCCAAGCATGGCATTTCCTCTGTTCCCAGAACAATGAGGAAAGTGAGAGGAAATCCAAACAAACTCTCTGCATGACAGAGAAAGGAGAGGAAACCTGAAACAATTCACTGGGCAGCATTGGAAATGAAACTGCTGCATCCCACTGAGCTCAGGAGCAATGATTTCAAAATATTTAGAAACCAAACCAAACCAAAACCAACCCAATAAAAAACACACAGAGTGTAGTGTGATGGTTTGACTAGTTATGACTGTTAGTTTCAAAAATTAAAGCAATCTGAGCCATGAGCTTGTTCTATATCATCCAGTGCTAAAGGTTAAGTCTGGCTTAGCACGTAGACATGAACCCTTGTGAGGGTCATGGGAATGCCTCAGGAAATAGAGTCAGGGGATGTGGCAGGAAGTCACTGCTTGTGATTTTTTGTTGAACTGGTTGCCCATGCACCTTAGCTGCTGTTTTGTTGGGGAGCAGGGTGGAGCAATTCTGCTCTGGTGAAATTCCAATTCAGCTATTTTCCTTTTGTTGATAGATGTATTTGAATAAAAGTTTCCCTCTGTCCTGAACTGCTGTTGGGAGCACTCATGTGAGATAAAATAAAGTACTGCTTTTAAATAGTGATTCCCTTTTGTGCTTTTCATCACAGGACACTGCAGATTATACTGCATTTAGAAATGTTCATTCTAGGGCTTTTAGACTTGTCCAAATATGTTCCTAGCCCTACTGCAGGCTCAGCCCTACTGTTACAGGCTCAGTCTTTCTTGGAGCGGGGGGACAGGATAGGAGCACCAACAGCAGATGGCTTCTAGTGCAGGTATAATGCTAAATATTTCTTAAGGGATGCATAATAAGACAAGATAGACAGGTGTATGTTCTCACTGCTAATGGTAAATGGTCCTGTCTACCCACTGGGATGCCCAGAGAGAGGCTATTGGGATACCCTGACTCCCTGACTGTACTCAGGCTCCTCTGTCATAGACAGCTTTTGTTATAATTTTAAAACCTCCTGTGGTTTTAAAATTAACAAAAGTCCAGGCTAAACAGAAAATCACACATGTACCCTTCTTCCCCCACTGCCCAGCTACCAAAGGAAGGGTCTCACCAACACATCTACTACTTTGAAAGGTAATTAACATAACTACTAGCAAAAAAGATGCTTATCAAAGATACTTCCCTCAAAGGTTGCTTGTGACTCTAAGGGAGTCACAGTATTGGAACTAAACCAGTGCTAACACTAGAGCAAGGCACTCCCCTGTCCTGGGGCATGTCAGTTGCTTCTGATTCTTTCTTGATACCAGGTGTGGTGCTCCTACCACTGTGAGCTGTTTCAGGGAGTGAAAGGAGTAAGAAATTAATCTTACCCTCATATAGGGTAGATTTCCACCAGCCAGTGCACCTCGGAGAACTGGCTCCCCAGGGTATCACAGGAGATTCTGTGCTGAGAAAGGACAGCATGCTCAGAGCTAGGTGAGGAGAATCCAACTACCTCCTACTCTGTCTTCTGGCTGTTAGATCAAGAGTAGCTGAGAGGCTCAGACTTAGATTCACAGGGCCACCTGGTTTAGAAGCTGTCCAAAAGCACTGGATGTGTTTTGGAGCAGACTGATTCATACAGCTCCTCTGTCTCGTGAAGGATTGCAAATTTTCCAGCCTGCAAATCTCACTGTCTGCCTGAACCTCCATTTACATTCTTAACAAATGAACTTGGAGAGTGCAGTGGCTGAGACCTGGCCAGGAGAGTGTGGCACCTTGGTTTCAATTACACTTTCACAGCAGCACTGTGCAACAACTCAAATCCTGACTTTGAATGAGAGATTAATCTAGGGAAAAACAGAACAGAGGCAGGAATATTTTTGTGGGTTTTGTTGTGGGTTTTGCTTTTTTTTTGGCCAGTGTGGCTTGGACTGGAAGCCAAAGTATCTGATTTGTCCCCAGCTGCTGAAACAGTGGCATTGATTGCAGTGCAGGATTGTGCTGAGCAGAGCAAACCAGCCCTCTTGAATCTCTAAGCTATCCAATTCAGATCCTTCTGAATTAGTTTGAATTAGAACAGATGATATTGTTCATTCTTTTGTTGTTCCCTGTCTGTAGACAAAGCTGCACTAGCAGCTGGAGGGGAGGTAGAAGTACATTACATGATTTTCCGTGAAAATAAACCCAGCCATCTCAGAAGCACGGTTAAGTCAGAACTGATCAGGTGAAGGTTGCTGGTGATATGCTGGGGCACTAGGAAAATTCTGCATCATGTCTGCTTTTGCAGAGTGTGCAGTTCACACTCCAAACCCACACATGCTTGTTCACACACATGCATGTCAGAGCTCGACATCCACCGTGTACATGGGCTGATGTGCACCCCAGGATCTACACTCACACAGACATGAACACACCCCCCCATACACAAATGCCAGCTGTGTGACCTGGAGCTGATGACCTCTCTTTCATTCTTGCCTTCAGTACAAGGCAAGCTGCTCATGTGGATTCCCTGGCTCCAGTAGATTGAACAGGATGATCCAAGGGGTGAGAATGTGTTCACATGCAGGTGTGCAGAGAGACACTGACACGAAAGTGCTTCATATTCATTTAATCAAACCAGCAGTGTACTTAGTCATTTCTGACAAACAGGCACAGGCATTGCAAGCCTGAGTCACACTCTGAGGGACTAAAGCTTGTGTTCTTCTGTGTTAAAACGAATGTTGATTTCATGAGAGGAAGAGACAAAAAGGACAAAGATTCAAGCTTTGTGAGATGGAGTGTGGCTCTTCTTAAGAGCTTACTTGCTGTTACAGAATTCAGTGTTGTTTGGTTATTTTTGTGATCATTTTGATTTGTGCCTCTGCAGGGGAGTTTCCCCTTATCCACTGGGACATACTGGTGGAGGTGGAGTTATCCCTGCATTAACTCCTCTAGTTGTCTCAAGCTAGTTTCTGGGGTCTTTTCCTTATACCTCTTCCAGGTACAGACACCTTCCCCATCATCACAGTACTTGAGCACTTTTCAGTATTTGTCCCAGGAATATCCTTGTGAAGTAGGGAAGTGCTACTATCCCCATTTTTGGGGAACCGAGGCACTGATGGGTCAAAAAATCATGAAGGGCATATCTAGCAGAACAGTCACTTGAAAGAGGGTCCCTTCCTCCTGCTTTTTAAGTGCCTTGCTATTGAATCACTCTCTTTCTCTGAGCCCCTCTAGAGTATTAGTACCAATATATATTTTGCTAACATGAAGCTTTCCCTGGTAAGCACTACGCTAGGAGTAGTCTCCATGAGTGCTGCCTCCCCCTTCACAGGAAAAAAACCCTGTGGGTCTCACAGGCTGCTCAACTGCATGGAGAGTGGCACCTACACCTCTCAGATGTGGTCTCTTCACAGGTGGGCTCCAACTCAGAGCAGTAGCACCAACCTATGCTTCCCTCCCTGCTGCAAAAGATAAAGCTGCTTTCTTCCACCAGTGCCCTGAGGCAGACTCTGGTTCCAGGCTCCCTGTCCTTCTCCCTGTTTTGGTTCCTAAGATCTGTCACTGGTTGACAGAGCCTCACCTATTTTATAACTATCAGCATTCAGGCCATGCTTTCCTTTTCCTATAGTGACTTTCACTCCCTCACAGCCAAAGAACAGGTAACTTGCTCTCACATGCCACAGACTTGCTTTGCCTCTAAGAGGAGCTGCTTTCCTTTGGAGCAGAGGCCTTCTTTTTAAAAGGAAAAAAATACATCTTTAAATACAATTAAAAAAAAAAACCCACAACTTAAAATAATCTTAATGTAAATAAATAGAACACAAACATCACAGTTCTGAGCCTGGAGAAGTTTCTTCAAGAAGCATAACAATTTCTGGCCCTGCTATTTCGCCTTGGGGTGATGAGCCATCCATGAAGTCTGTCATATCTGGAGCTGCTTCCTTCAACAGCCTTTCCAGATGTACCTTGGTAACCAGACTGTACTCTATTGGAAACTGCTGCCTTTTTTGGGGAGGGTACCTCAGCCCTTTTATTTACAAACCAGGTTCAGTCAGAACCAGGAATGCAGGGATTTCCTCAGCCTCCTGACCTGCTTCTTTTTGCTGCCTTGGCTAAGGAGAGCTGGAGAGGAGCTGGGGAAACATGAGGCTGAGGAACAGCCACCTAAGCCTGCATTCAGGCTCTAGGATCTGCTGCTCTGTGCACAGTAGTCTACGTGTCCATCATAACCTCCAACCTGAATCGTGGCTACTGTCAGTTGGCAGTGTGTGTGGGAGCTTTAGCTTCTTATCAGGAAGGAGTTTGTGTTTAGATATAGATAAGGCACAAGAGAGATATTCACACCTGTGTGGATCAGCACCACCAACAGTACAACAGCAACAGGCAGCAGTGCTGTTGGTAACAGTTAATAATTTAATGTTTCCAAGCCTGGGTTTAATTATGGGGCAAAGCCTGTCTCAGCTGGATGATCTTGGGATCTCAGCAGTGGTTACAGAACCCAAATTGAGTCTCCTCATACATTGAGAAAGCTCTGTCCTAGACTCCAGAAGTTCACAGACTTCATCCATTGCCCTGGTGCAGGTCTCGAGATTGGCTGCCAGCTTCTGGATTTTGGCCTTCAGCACCGCTTGGCTGACTTTTGTGACCTCCTTTGTGTATTCCGGCACGAGGAAGGCGTGGGAGCCACAGAAGACCATGAAGCAGACGGAGTTGTACAGGGAGATGGAGGCCCTCTTCTCCGATTGGCGCAGCGTGGGGTCCCCGGGGCCCTGCCCCCGGCGAAGGAACTCCAGGCAGCCGAGGATTTCCCTCATCTGTTTCCGACAAGTCATGGCGATTTCCTGCACCTTCCTCACCTCTCGGGAATTGCAGAGCACCGAGGAGAGATCGGAGGTGATGCTGACAGCCCCGCCAGCAGCAGCCAGACCCAGGCCCACAGCCGACGCCAGGAGAGAGGCTCCCAGGGTGGCCGGGCTCAGGGACAGCCCCACGATGGCCGTGACCGCCCCCGCTGCGGTCAGCGTGCTGCCGCTCACGTTGGCGATCAGGGACCTCTTGCGGAGCTTGCTGAGTTTGCGAGCTGCCTTGTGAAGGTGAGCGATCTGCCCACGCAGCCTCCGTCTCTGATCCAGCAGCGAAATGTGGAAGTGGTGTGTGGGGTCTGGTGTTTGGGGAAAGGCAGCACCGTTTCTCTCCATGGCCTCTGTCCAGAAACAGAAAAGGCTGGGTTAGGATTTGTGTTTAATAAAACCAATGAGACATGCTCAGCCTAGGCCAACATTTCAGGGATGGCATTCAGCCATTTTTTTCTTTTCTTCACTGAGCTGTGTGAAGAATTTGCTGTCTGCACACATGTGCACACTCACGTACACATTCACATACACTCACGCACTCACGTACACACTCACACACACTCACACTCATGTATGTACACCTTGAGTACTGTGTCCAGTTCTGGGCTCCTCAATTTAAGAAGGACATTGAGATACCTGAACGTGTCCAGAGAAGGGCAACAAGGCTGGGGAGAGGTCCCAAGCACAAGCCTTATAAGGAGAGGTTGAGGGAGCTGGGGGTGTTTAGCCTGGAGAAGAGGAGGCTCAGGGGAGACCTCACTGCCCTCTACAACTACCTGAAAGGAGGTTGTAGACAGGTGAGGGTTGGTCTCCTCTCCCAGGCAACCAGTGGCAGAACAAGAGGACACAGTCTCACACTGCACCAGGGGAAGTTTAGGCTCGACATGAGGAGAAAGTTCTTCACAGAAAGAGTAATTGGCCAGTGGAATGTGCTGCCCAGGGAGGTGGTGGAGTTACTGTCCCTGGAGGTGTTCAAAAAAAGATTGGATGTAGTGTTTGGAGCCATGGTTTAGTTGTCAGGAGGTGTTAGGTATTAGGTAATAGGCTGGACTTGATGATCTCTGAGGTCTTTTCCAACCTGGTTGATTCTGTGATTCTGTATATGTACACATACACACTCACACACATACACACTCACACACATACACACACACATACACACTCATGTACACACATACACACACATGTACACCAACAGCACCCTGGCCTGGATCAGCAATAGTGTGACCAGCAGGAACAGGGAAGTGATCAATGCCCCTGTACTTGACACTGGTGAGGACACACCTCATGTATTGTGTTCAGTTTTGGGCCCTTCACTACAGGAAGGACATTGAAGTGCTGGAGGGAGTCCAGGGTTGGTGAAGGGTCTAGAGAACAAGTCTGATGAAGAATGTCTGAAGAAAATGGGATTGTTTAGTCTGGAGAAAAGGAAGCTGAGGGGAGACCCCATTGCTCTCTACAACTACCTGAAAGGAGGTTGGAGTGAGGTGGAAGCTGATCTCTTCTCTTTAGTATCAGGTGGTAGAAGAGGAAATCATAGAGTCATAGAATGGTCCAGGCCAGAAGGGACCTCCAAAGGTCATCCAGTCTGACCTCCCTGCAGTCAGCAGGGACATCCCCAACTAGATCAGGCTGCCCAAGGCCTCATTGAGTCTTACCTTGAATGTCTCCAGGGAAGGGGCCTCAACCACATCCCTGGACAACCTGTTCCAGTGTTCCACCACTCTCATAGTGAAGAACTTCTTCCTGATAGCCAGTCTAAATCTGCCCCTCTGTAGTTTGAAGCCATTGCCCCTCATCCTGTCACTGTATGCCCTGGTGAACAGTCTCTCCCCATCCTTCCTTTAGGTCCCCTTCAGGTACTGGAATGTCCTGATATTGTGCTAGGGGAGGTTTAGTTTGGATATTAGGAAAAGTTTCTTTACATAAAGAGTGGTCAGGCATTGGAACAGGTTGCCCATGGAGGTGGTGAAGTCACTGTGCCTGGAGATGTTCAATAAATGTGTAGACATGGCAGTTTGGGATGTGGATTAATGGCCATGGTGGAATTCAGAGGATCTGCAACGTTCAAGGATATTTTTCACATGAAAAGGCAGGATCTGAGAAAATGAAAGCCATCCATCCTAGGTTGCTATTTAGAGGTCATTTTCCATTGAAGGAGGATAGAGGGAAGCTGCTGAGGGGAGTCAAGGTCTGGATTTTCCATCTAGAATGTGAGAAGCTCCTTGATGCCTCAGATGTGTATTGTGAACATCCTTCCTTTCTTTAAGCCTAAGCTGCTCAAGGTCCTGCAGCATTTTTTGCCTATTGTAACCTGGCGTCAGGGTCTGGACAAAGATGGGAAACATTGTTCTGTGGTGGATCCCCAGTGGCACAGAGGCCTGTGGACCTTGTTTAAAAGGTTCATGAAGGGGGCATCAGCAAAGCAAGCCCACTTTCAAAATGTACTCCCTTGGGGATGGAGGAACAGGAGAAACACAGAGGCCTATGAATATAAAAGGCTTGAAAACTGCTGGTTATGGCAACCATCCCTGGCAAGATAGCAGGAGAGCATTTTCCTTTCTAGAGGGTGAATATTCAGGGTTTCAGTGCTGGGCAATCTTTGCTTTCTTAGTTCTTTGCCATGAGAATCAAAAGAAATGTTCCAATAAGCATTTACAGGTTGCTGTAGGGCTGCAAAGTGGTTTACAGTATCCTTAAGCTTACCTACACATTGGACAACTGAGACAAGGGAGGTAACAGGAGCAGTGTAGCATTGCCAGTTGTTTGATGGGACCAGAGATTTTGTGCTCCACAGCATTACACTGT
Source organism: Indicator indicator (assembly GCF_027791375.1). NCBI lineage: Eukaryota > Metazoa > Chordata > Aves > Piciformes > Indicatoridae > Indicator > Indicator indicator. The sequence goes on along the minus strand of NC_072023.1, from coordinate 5,562,791 downwards.
GCACAAGGCTATGCTGCCTCTGCACCTAGCAAAGTCTATCCACAGAGCTAGGAAGCTGCTTGCAGTTCATAATGCCCTTATAGCCAAAACAAGTCTCTGCAGCAGAAAGACCCTGTCCTAGAGCCAGCTAAGCAGAATCATTCTGCAGCCACTTTTTTACTTTGTCTTCTGTACTGTGTGAATTTCAGGTGCCTGGTTCCTCACATGAGCACACTATATAGCTGGGATCCTTGGGGCTTTCATCTGCAGAATCCTCTTGTATTTCAGAAGGAGGAAACCTCCTACCATAAGGAGTCTCTCCATCCTGAAGTAAGTAAATAATCTCACTGCAAGTTTTTTCCCTGTCTACCTGTCCTAACCCACCTCATGTAGAATCCTTTAGGACCTCCTCCTATGTCTTTCAGAACAATGATTCTCCCCCAACCCCCCCTTGGTATCATTAGGCCATTTGAGCCACTTAGTACATTGTGATTTTCTTAGCTGGAGTCATAGTATCCTCATATTTTTAAAACTGTGTAGTCAGAAATTAAGCAGAAAGTACAAGGACTAACATGAAGCTAGATGGATACTGGCATTGAAATGAACAAAGACCATATCATCAGTAACTTAACAGCAGATCAATATGAAGATCATTAAATATATTGGTTCCTGTAGACTCTTAATTTGTTCTGCAGATTTTCTTGCTGAGAAGAGTCTCAGGTAACAACAGCAAGCACCTCACTGCATTTAGTAGAACAACCGTTCAGTATATAGCTTAAGCTGCATAGCTTTTGAATACACCAATTTATGCCAACATAAAGGAAAATAAAACCAATTTCTGCTTTTAGAGAATAAAAAAAATCTCCCCCCACAATAGAGGTACACATGAGCCCAAAAAAACCCCTGAGAATGATTTCCTAATATAGCACTCGAAAAGACTCAAAAAAAAAAAAACCAAACCCAGCTTCAAACTTACCTTTACTTTCCAGCTGACCTCCCCACAGACAAATTCTGATCTGTTTCTGGAGGAGACCAATTTATAGCTCCCGTGGACCAATTGCTGCGATGGGAATGCTTTGCCTCATACTGGGAGTTTGCTGTTTCCTGCTCTCCCTGGTGCAGGAGGATGTGACACACTGGAAAGTGACCTGCGGGACGGCGAGCACACATCATGCTCAGGAAACCATCCCTGCGAATGAACATTGTGTGTTAGCTTTTCCTGAAGTGTGAGGGGGAACAAAAAAAAAAAAAAAAATCATTTAACATCTCAGCCTATTCCTGGAGCTGAGCTAGTGCAGTCATGCCCCCCACCCCCTACCCCAGGGAACAGCTGCCTTTCCTTTCCCTGAAATAGCCGCTGACTTTACTCTATGCTGGAGCAGCCAATTACTTGATGAATGAGGTTTCCCCCCACCACACTTCCAAAGCCAGTGGAGTATCAGCCAGCCAGCTGCTTCATTCAAGGCCAGTATACTTTTAAAATCCCAGCTCTGGGACAAATCTCGTGTGTGACTGGTTGGAGCACAGCAGTGCTGTGTGAGAGCTGGAGCGGTGTTCCACCCCATAAAAGGGAAGCAGCTCTACCGTGAGTGGAATGCTCTGAATTCCCAACTCTTCTCCTTCTGAGCAGATAAAACTGTGCAGCATCCTGCAAAAGGATCTCCCTGTGGCTTTGCTCTGTTTCTTAACCACAGACATCAAGATGGTTGAGAAACATCCCTGTTTTCCTAAGATGCCTGCCTAGCAACCAATGCTAAGTAAGGAAGGATCATTGGGATCCCCTCCTTTGTTGCCTGCTATTGCCTGGCAGTTGTGCCCACATACAGTTGTGGCCAGAGGAAGGAAGTGATGAAGATGTTGGGGAGGTATATCCTAAGTGGCACTCCTGGTGCTGCCTTTCACACTGAGCCAGGGCCAGCTTTAGTCAAAGACAGATTCTTTGAATGGGTTCAGGAAGATAGGACTTTTTTGGTGGCACTGAGTGGTACAACCCACTTTAGACCATGTGTCCTTACTGTCACAGGGCCTGTGCAGAAGTTGTACCTGAAGATGGGGAATTTACTTTTTTGCTTGGTGACTTCTTACTCTTCAGGTCTGTTTGCTGACAGGGAACCTCTGATTGTAGCCTAGTATCTCCCTGGCCTGGTGAATCTGAAAGCCACCTAGCTGTCACAGAGTGAAGAGGCTTTACCTTTGAATGTGTGAGATGTGTAGCCATGGAATTGCTGGAGATGAACATAGGAAGGGACAGCAACTGACAGGCAGCAGGCAGGGAGATGAGAAAGCTGAGACCATTAATTTTCAATGGCAGCTTGATTTTAGATCACCTTAAAATGACTGTGAAACAGTATGTCAAGTGTTTTGACAGGGGTGGACCTGCATGAACAAATAAATAAATAGCAGTGAAGAGCTACTTCAACCTGTCACAGACCTGAAAAGAGAAAACATTGTTCTGCAGATGCTTAAATAAGCAGTCTTGTCTGTTACACTTTGTACATGTTGCACGTTAACAGGAAGATGATTTTGACCCTGAAGGAAACAGTACTTTAGCCCTTCCCTTTGTTTTAGCAAGCATATGCTTGAATTCAAGCCCATCTGCCTTGGCAAAGGTTTGCAATTGAATGAAACAAGAATTGGTTTTCACACGTTCCCCAAAAAAATAGGATTTTTTTTTTTTTTAATGTAACTGCATCTGTGTTAGGACTTGTGCCAGTAAAGATGTCCTTGCTAGAACAGGGAGTTTTGGTAAAAAAAAAAAAAAAAGAATTAAGAAAAGGGGAAAAAATGTCTAGAGTGAGCCTGAAAAGATGACAGAGTTTTGGTTTCTCTTCTTTTCTCAGTGCTCTTCCTTTAATATACTCATCTGCCAAATATTCTCAGGAACCCCTGCAGTGCTTAGTGCGTGGGCAAGGACATCATTAGAAGACAGAAGAGACAATTCACTTTTTTCTTTTTTTTTTTTTAATAGTATTTCCTCACAGTGTTTCCTGGACACTGAGAGACCTGCGCTTGATAGAGGACAAGATGTTGGTCTTAGCCTAGGAGGATTTCTCACAGGGATCATCCCTGGGCTCCTTCATTGTCTAAAGAGACAACAGTGAGGTACATACCCAAAAAGTAAGGCCTTCTGATGAGGAGCTACACAGGTCAGCTTCATTTTTACAAAGAAATGTGTATTAGAATAAAACCCCATTATTTCCTGGGGAGTTGCCCTACAGCAGTATGCTGTGATCTGGTTTTGTCCCTGCTGAGACTCTCACAAGCATCCCTTTGGTGACAGTGCTGCTCTTCTCTCCCACTGATAGTTACAGAGATCTTTTCCAGCAAAGGTGAGCAGGTAGGAGTCGGGGCAGGATGGGACAAAAGCATCTCCTCTGAGCACCTCCCAGGGACTGAGAGGATTTCAGTGCCCTTAGTGCATGTGCCCAGATGTGAGCACATCTGCTGACTCACCAAGTGGGTTCCAGGGCCTGCTTGGAATGAATCCTAACCACTAGGCATCTCAAGACTTGTGGGGCAGATCTGACCTTCACTGGGCAATCCTGAAAGCTGTCAAGGGCCTCACCATCCTGCCTGCTGTACATTTTCACCTGACCTTTCTGCCACTGCAGTCTTTTCATCCTTGGCCTGTGAAATGCTTGGGCTTGAAGGTGGAAGGGGCATAGCAGATGTTTCACAAATACCCTGGCCAAAAATGGTTCCTCTGCTCCACCCTTTCCCATAGGGTGCATCCTCTTGAAACAGGCAGAAGCCAGACCTGTGCAACATTTGCCCTGAAGGCATTTTGCAGGAGCAGATGACCGAGGAGGGGAAGGAAGGATGTTTCATTGCCTCATCTCTCTTCCTTCCAGTGGATTTTGGCAGAAAGTGTTCGTTCTGAAGCTGTTTGGAGCTACTGCAATGTACCATTTGAGTGTAAGTGTGTAACATTTGAATGTAAGTGTGTAACATTTGAGGGTGGAGTTTCAAATATGCACTTCATTTATTAACACTGATCAAATAATTGAGTAAACTTACATTCAAATATTACATTTTTAACAAAGGATTTCTGTTATGTTTTGTACTTTCAACCTTATCTGCTGGATCCTAGGGCTAAAATCTGCCTTATTGCTCTTCTTCTTCCTGCTGTCAGTTGAAACAATGACAAATTTTAACTCTTTACAGCAAGACATTTGCTCAGATTCAGCGGGAACCTGAACAGGCTCAAACTAGAAGAAATAAAGGAAATTAGATAAAAAGGAGTGCTTTGGCTTTTAGTAACCTTACCAGCAGATCCCAACTAAGGTTTGAAAGCATTCCATAATGAGATAGGCTGTTTCAGGCTCTGATCACCAGTGTGTGTGTGGCTTCAGCTGGGTTTGGAGAAAGCTACAAAGATCAGGTCAGGGGAGGGTCAACAGGACAGACTGTGGGATGGAAACATCTCTTGTTAGTTCCAATGAAATAGGATATTAGCCAAGTACGTTGACTGTGCCTGTTCCTGCTTTGCGAGCAAACATTCATGGAACAAAAATACCATCCTGAATTGCCTTGTCAAAACAAGTCAAGTAACTAACAACAGGACAAAAGGTAATGGCCTCAAGTTGCACCAGGGGAAGTTTAGGTTGGATGTTAGTAAGAACGTCTTCACTAGAAGAGTGGTCAGGCATCGGAACAGGCTGCCCAGGAAGGTGGTGGAGTCCCTGTCCCTGGAGGTGTTCGACACATGAGTAAATGTGGCACTTTGAGACATGGTCTAGTGGTCCTGGGGATGTTAAGTAGAAGGTTGGACCTGATGATCTTAGAGGTCTTTTCCAACCTTAATGATTCTGTGATAACACTACCAGCAGCGTCTGCAGAGATCAAGTATTCATTTGGACATGGAGAGTGAATTTCTGCAGTGGGTCTCATCTGGATCAAAAGAGAAATGAGTTTTCTGGCTGTGAGCATGCAGGAGGTTGTCACTGAGTGGGGTTATTTTCTATTTGCTCTCATCAGAGACTGAGTGACTGTACAGAACAGATGGCAACATTTTGTGTTGGACTGGTATAGCTCTAGAAAAATATTTTCACACCTGAAGCAGTTCAGCAGGCTTGGAAAACAGGAACTGGGCAGAGAGAGTGGTTATGTTCTCTTACTGTCAGTCCTCCCTTGATCACAGTGCAGTCAGGGAGCTGGACCAGGACTCAGAAAGCAAATATCTTGTTCTATTTTGTATCTTTAGAGAGGTGTCTGACAATGAGCATCCTTTTTTCATCTGTAGTACAGACAATTCACCTGGAACACTTTTTATTCTTTAGCCATTCTATAGACAGGTCTTCATGAGTGATCATGGAGAAGAATAGGCAAAAAGCAGTCTCTTTATCTAAAACCTCCTCCTCAGTAGGAGCTTTTTCCTCCAGAGACTGTAAATAGGTATCAGTCCTCAGGCTGCCTACTTCTCACCACCTTTTGTATTTCAGGAAGCATACAGTGGCTGACTCATTTCCTGATGCATACTCAAAAATCACATCAGTCTGGATGGACCTCTGATTACCAATATGAAGCTACAGGCAACTCACACTTCCTTGCTCTTCTGCAGCAATCTCAATGAACTCTCAAGTTTTATCACCTGATGTGCAGGGAAAGAGAAGTAGGGAAGAAGTTGGTGGTTTGCTCATTGCGTCATGGGCAGAACCAAATGGTGAATGTAGGTGGCCACAGTTTCAGATGAGTGCTCTGTGAGGCTACCCTGCGACCTATCACAGCTTTGTAATACTGATCAGGTGAGTACTTAAAATTCACTTTTTCTAGGACTATTCAAGACCAGAGTGTAAGACTTTCCCATTTTTAAATGGGAAAACTTCCAATTCATAAAAGCATGGAATGATTAGGTTGAAATGGACCTTAGAAATCATCTACTCCAACTTCCCTGCTATGGTCAGGGACACCTCACAACCAGACTCAGCTACTCAATGCCTCATCCAGTGTGGCCTTGGACACCCCCAGGGAGGAGGCATCCACAACCTCTGGTGGAAAACTATTCCAGAGTCCAAATTCTAATGGAAAACGTCTGATTTAAATGAAAACCTCTGATTCTAGGCAGCACGATGAGAAGCATACAAATTCATCCTTCATAAGTCATAGTATTCATGGAATCATAGAGTGGCTTGACTTGGAAGTGATCTCAAAAATCATCCAGTTCCACCCCCCTGCCCCACTGAGGGCACAGACACCTCCTACTAGATGAGGTTGTTCAAAGCCTCATCCAGCCTGGTCTTAAACATTTGCAGGGATGAGATGTCCACAATTTCCCTGGGCAACCTATGCTAATGTCTCACCACCCTCATAGTAAAGAACTTCTTCCTAATATTTAATCTAAATCTACCTTGCTCTAGTTTTATTATTTCCTTATATATCTTGGAAAAGAAAAAACACCTGCAGGTCCACAGGAATCTTCCCTTGTAAGGCCCCTGGGACAAAATTTCATCTCTTTATCTGAATGTGGAAGTGATGCATGTCCTATGACAGCATAGGAATTCTCATTTGAATATGTGTCAGCAATAAAGAAAGGTTATTGCTTCATGCAGCTAAGATTTAAAAACCTCTTAGAAGCTGTTTGTGGGTTCAAAACTACCAGAAGAGTTCTAGTGGAAAAGGAGCAAGAGGCATAGATGAATTCAGGGTCCCAAAATGAAACTTTACATAATGCACCTTACATATACTTTAAAAGAAGGTGAAATAAAAAAAACACCAGAAGCATCCCTTCTCCTCTAGCTCTTCTCTGAAGACATCTGCTTGCTCAGCTCCATGCAGCTGGGCTGCTTTCACAGGTGCAGTGATGCCAGCAGCTATCTTTACACTTACTTCAGGGCAGTGCTTCAGCTTCTGGACATCTGTGCTAAACTGCTTCTTTGGCAGACTCTGCAGCCCAGCGTCCTCTAGGAAAAGTGCAGGGAATGTCACTTTCAGGCCCTGCTCTCCAGCAACACAGGGAGAGGCACCAAATCTCTTCTCCCTTAACTATGTTTCTCCACTTGTGCTGAGCCACTGTGACCTTGTTTTTGTGAACTGGCATCTCATTTCCCTGCCTTCTCTGCAGTAAGTTACAGCTTCTCTGCTGTAGTCTGGATGTATTTGAGCACAGTGGGTCAGTGATGGATGAAGAAATGAACTCAGAAGAGTCAGGTATCAGTAAAGCTATCAGTTACTAAAGGAGGTGTCAGAGGTGCCAAAGTGCAGTGAGTGCACTTCTGCAAGAAGGTCTTTTCCCAAACTATGTGTCACAGCACTCAATAGGAGAAACAGGTCCAAAAGGTAGATCTTAAGTGTCTGGATTAATCAGATAACAGCAAATATGCTTATCTGCTGGTAGCAAGTAAAGGCAGTGATCCTCTCCTTGGCCAGAGTGGATAGAATGAAAGAGAAAGGTGAGGTGTTTGGTTTTATTAGTTTGTTTCTTTTTTTTTTTTTTTTTCCACTCACAGATCTTGCATTTTGAAATAGTGAAGTTGGTCCTGTGGTCAGCATCATACATAAGTTGTTCAAGTGCAATTCATGTAAATTAGGTACAAATGCAGCAATATGATGGTGCTAAACTGGCTGATGGCCGTTAAACTTAAAGGTAAATGCATTAGGAACTCTTACCTGAGACACAAAGTTATAGCTGACAAGGAGGTGTGCACACTAACAGAGTAGTCCCCACATTGTGAATAAGGAACTTTACATCAATCTGTGCCGCAGACAAAGGTTTTATGAATAGAAATTTCCCATGACTTGATCTAACCTGTCAAAAGAACAGTGAGCACAAATTGTATTTGTTCTTCCTAGCTTGGCATCAAAATATGAATAAGATGGTGCTCTCACATCTCTTGCAAACTAGATCTTTCCCCATGTTACTGAATCGTACCAATAGATTTTATACAAATACCTCTGTGTGCTTTATTTAGAGTGTGGTTGGTTTCTGTATGCCAAAGACTTACGTGAAACTCAGTGATTCAACACAAACCTTTTCATCTTTGGGTTTTGCATCCCAGTTTCTCCCTTTAACATCAGGGAGCCTTTTGTGATGTTAACACCACCAAAGAACTACAAAGAAAGTAGCCCATTCTACAGTAAATAAAGTACACGCTGTCTATGATTTCATGCATGGCCTTTGGAAACTTTATCTTTGGAAGCAGAGGAGGGGAGAAAAAAAAATCCCTAATTAAGTGTTTCGCAGTAGCCAGAGGTCTAGACCTCGCTGAGAAGCAGAGGAAGGGCTTGTGGAAATTTGTGCTACCTCACTCTCTTTGAAACGATTTTATTTTAACGAATGAGATTCTAAACATTAGATTTCTGGTCTAATGTGAAGAAGACCATCTGGAGATTAACACTGATTTTCCTGTTTCACTTTAACTTTAAAGGAAAAATTAAAATTTCCAAAGAAAAACAAAACTTTGCATTGTCAAGGTCTGTTCGGTTCCAAGAGTCGGGATTTATTGTCTTCCCTATACACAAACTCACCTCTCTTCGCTGCAAGACACCGCCGGGAGAAAAGAGGCACTTCCATGGCCCTCCAGGTGTCGAAAAGGAGCCATTTCGCAACAGATAAAGCAGTAAAAACACTTTTTATTATCCCCGAAGAAACACAAGCAGAGCGCAGCACACCGGCTGGCGGCGGGGCGGAGTGGACGGTCGGCACCAATCAGCGGTCGCCGCGCTGCTATAAAAGGAGGCGCCGAGGTTGCTGTCGCTGAGGACGGAGGAAGCCGCAAAATGTCCGAGACTGTCCCAGCTGCAGTGCCTGCTGCCGCCGAGGCCCCTGCAGGTAAGGCTGCCGCCAAGAAGCCGAAGAAGGCGGCGAGCGGCTCTAAAACCCGCAAGCCGGCGGGCCCCAGCGTTACCGAGCTGATCACCAAAGCTGTGTCTGCTTCGAAGGAGCGCAAGGGGCTCTCTCTTGCCGCGCTGAAGAAGGCATTGGTTGCTGGTGGCTACGATGTGGAGAAGAACAACAGTCGCATTAAGATAGGTCTCAAGAGCCTTGTCAGCAAGGGCACCCTGGTGCAGACTAGGGGCATTGGGGCGTCTGGCTCTTTCCGCCTTAACAAGAAGCCTGGAGAAGTGACGGAGAAAGCCCCCCAAAAGCGGGTAGTTGCAGTGAAGCCCAGGAAGCCAGCGGCCAAGAAGACTGTTAGCACACCTAAAAAGCCGAAGAAGGTGGTGACAGTGAAGAAGAGCCCCAAAAAGACGAAAAAGCCGGTGGCAGCTGCAGCTAAGAAAGCAGCCAAGAGCCCCAAGAAGGTAGCTAAAGTTGCAAAGCCCAAAAAAGTGGCAGTCAAGAGCCCAGCCAAGGCAAAGGTGGTGAAGGCCAAAGCAGCCAAGCCTAAAGCAGCCAAAGCAAAGAAGGCAGTGGCCAAGAAGAAGTAAGCCCCGGTGCAGACATTCCTCCTTATTTGAACCCAACGGCTCTTTTAAGAGCCACCCAAATTTTCTTAAAAGTGCTGTAACACGGTGTCTGGCAATTTTCTAGGGGGGGAGGAGGGAGGTGGAAGCAGAGGTGGAGAGCGGTTTTTTAAGGAAGTTCTCAGCGGGTTCTACCGGATACAGTGCTTTAGTTCAGAAACGGGCTAGGGAGGTATAAGTAGTAACCTTCAAGGCTACTTTTCACCCACGTCCTAGCATGGCCAGGAGGGGCGCGGGATCGACACCTTAACAAGGCTTGAGTGGCATTGGAATTGGCTAAGGCCGAGGAAGGCCAAGCTACTTCCCGGAAACCCGCCACCGCATGGTGGGAAACTAGAGCAAGGAGTGTGAGCAGGTGGATGTGGTCGGCGGTTATCACAGGTATTTCAAAAGATTGAGAGTAGCCATCAAACCTGCCTTACATTTCACCACAATTTCATGCTCTTTTTCTGAATTTGTTGGTGGCTCTGAAAAGAGCCTTTGGGTTTCCTTGGGTAACAAAAAACTTTGCTAGCATAGTTGTCTGGTGTTCACTTGGCTTTAGCCTTGTGGCTGTCGGTCTTCTTGGGCAGCAGCACGGCCTGGATGTTGGGCAGCACTCCACCCTGCGCGATAGTCACCTTGCCCAGCAGCTTGTTGAGCTCCTCGTCGTTGCGGATGGCCAGCTGCAAGTGACGGGGAATGATACGTGTCTTCTTGTTGTCGCGGGCAGCATTGCCTGCCAACTCCAAGATCTCAGCCGTCAGGTACTCTAGCACAGCCGCTAGATACACTGGAGCACCAGCCCCCACTCGCTCCGCATAGTTGCCTTTGCGCAGCAGGCGGTGGACGCGACCCACGGGGAACTGCAATCCAGCCCGTGACGAGCGCGACTTAGCCTTGGCCCGAGCCTTCCCACCTTGTTTACCGCGTCCAGACATGGCAGCTACCTCACAGCTAACAAACTCGTCGTATGCAGAAGCGAAAACAACTTCTCATCTCGCCCTTTTATGCCCTCCCAGGGAAAGGAATGAATTTCGATAGGCTGACAGGGAGACATTGCGAAAACAGCCAATGGGAAGGTGGATCGAGTTTTCACCAATGGCGATGAAAATAGAAAGGTATGAACGTAAAAGATAACCTCAGCCAATAGAATTTATGGGATGAGTAATCCCTAATTTGCATACAGTCCCTATAAGAGGAGGGCGCGCAGAGTGCCTTTCAATCCGCTTCCGTGGGCTTTCGAGCAGAGTTACTGTGAGGTTGTTTATAATGCCTGAGCCGGCCAAGTCCGCTCCCGCGCCCAAGAAGGGCTCCAAGAAAGCGGTGACCAAGACCCAGAAGAAAGGAGACAAGAAACGGCGCAAGAGCCGTAAGGAGAGCTACTCCATCTACGTGTACAAGGTGCTGAAACAAGTGCACCCCGACACTGGCATCTCGTCTAAGGCCATGGGCATCATGAACTCCTTCGTCAACGACATCTTTGAGCGCATCGCCGGCGAAGCCTCTCGCCTGGCGCACTACAACAAGCGCTCCACCATCACCTCGCGGGAGATCCAGACGGCCGTGCGGCTGCTGCTGCCCGGCGAGCTGGCCAAGCACGCTGTGTCTGAGGGCACCAAGGCTGTCACCAAGTACACCAGCTCTAAGTAAGGCGTTTCTGTGCTCTCAGACTTGCTCTACCCAAAGGCTCTTTTAAGAGCCACCCACTTTTTCAATAAAAGAGCTGGCGCTGGGGTGACTCACTCACGGCAATCCCAAAAGGCTTGTCGAGAAGCAGTAATACTGTGGAAGCGCTGCTAACTGTATAAAACCTGGGGTGTATCTGTTCACGGTAGCTGGTATGTTCCCCACTTGCTTTTACTCGAACAGAGAACGCTCTCAGGTCTCTGAAAGTGCCCCGAATCCAGTTTCACTGTGCCCTGCGTTTTAAGGGGGTTGTGCGGGTGGGCAGTTAAGAAATTATGTAAGTGTTCTCGTTAAATTCCCGGAACAAGCGTACTCTGCAGGGGCGTGTTTGCTCTGTCCCGTGAGGCATTCCAAAGGGACAGGGGCTAACAGGGAAAGCACACCATTCACCATGACCGAGCGCTTTTTTCCAGCTCCAAGCCGGACAATGCCCCCCGCACGCACCCTTAGTTTTCTGTCGGGTGGCCGACAGAAGCAAACCTGGTGCCTTACGGCATTCTGTCCCCAGAACCGCGCAGCCCGCATGTGGGCCCGAGCACAGTCTGAACTCACGCCCGTCCCTTCCCGTGCTCTTCCCCATCTCTCGCTCGCTTCTCCATCGTCCCGCGCCCCCTAAATTTCTAGCAGCCCGAGGGAGCCGGGGCAGGCGGTTGGAATATAGGATCCGGAGCCGCGCAGCGGCTGCCGGGCTCGGTCCGACCTGAGTGAGAACTGCGCGGCCAGCCCAGCAGGCGGGCCCGGAGCAGCAGCAGCTGCCGGCACAGCGCTGATTGGTCGCGGAGGCTCTCTCCCCCGAACACAGTCGCGCCTTGAACCGGGGCGGCGGAGGAACGGGGAAACATCCTCGGTGCGCGAAACTCGGGCTGCCGCCTGCGCTTACATCTCTCCTACAGCCACCCCGAACTGAACGCGGGTACGGAGTGGGAGGAAACGGCGTGCACTGGGGAAGCAGAGGCATCCAAGGCAGGGAGATTTATCCGGCAGTCCCGATGGAGGGGAGCGGTGTTTGTGTGGGGAGAGACGCGGGAGATGGAGGAGGCGGAGTGGGCGACGGCATCCTGCTGCACGGGTCACCTACGGTGATTTCTGCCACCTCACCGCCGCCCAAACTGCTGTTCTCGGGGACGGTCCAAGCATTTCTCGTCAGACACCGAATGAGCCGGTGCTCAGGTGTTCTGTAGGTACAGATAAGGACCATTGGCCGGGCCGTAGGAGGCCGTAGCGGGAGTGGTAAAAGGGGAAAAAGAAAGGCCCGTCCCGTTCAGCGGCTCTGGAGGCGAAGGGGGCGGGGCGAGGGAAGGGCAGGCTCCCTGAGGCGAGGCGCGGGCTTTTCGAATGCTCGCGTCGCCCAATGACAGCCAGTTTCGCGCAGACAGCCAATCGGCAGGAAGCTGCGGCTATAAATGCCGTCGCCGCGGAGCTACTGCTGCAGTTTTCTTTCTGTTGAGAAAAGTTACAGAGTGGTGTCTGCCGAGCTATGGCACGCACAAAGCAGACAGCGCGTAAATCTACCGGCGGGAAAGCTCCCCGCAAGCAGCTGGCTACTAAGGCGGCTCGCAAGAGCGCCCCGGCCACGGGCGGCGTGAAGAAGCCGCATCGCTACAGGCCCGGCACCGTGGCTCTCCGCGAGATCCGGCGCTACCAGAAGTCGACAGAGCTGCTGATTCGCAAGCTGCCCTTCCAGCGCCTGGTGCGTGAGATCGCGCAGGACTTCAAGACTGATCTGCGCTTCCAGAGCTCGGCCGTGATGGCGCTGCAGGAGGCGAGCGAGGCCTACCTGGTGGGGCTTTTCGAGGACACCAACCTGTGTGCCATCCATGCTAAGCGTGTTACCATCATGCCCAAGGACATCCAGCTTGCCCGCCGCATCCGTGGTGAGCGTGCCTGAAGCTCATGCTGCAAACCTGCCCTTGATTCCAGCAGACACCGAGTTACACCATACAGACCCAAAGGCTCTTTTAAGAGCCACTCACACATACAGTAAAAAGAGCTGCACCACTGTTTTTACATGGGTACACTTTTGAAATAATTTTTGTTTTTTCCAAAAATTTCAGCTTTGGGGTTTTTGCTTTATTTTTCAGTTATCAGTTTAGTTTTCACAAAAGACGAAGTTACCAATACTCTGCAATTTGCCAGCAATGTTTTCCTAATAACGTCAAAGATTGCATTTTATGATAGCTGAGTGCAAGAGAGAAAAATCGATGGTAGCATGGTCGAGGTCAGTATAGTAGAGCATAGTGAGCAGAGAACACCAGGCAAACAGGTTTTATATTACTATGACTACACAAGTCTCAATTATTTCGAGGGGAAAAGCCAGGCAAGTGGATGATGACACAAATTGAACTCTGGCTGAAAAAGACCAAAGGTTGTAATTTCTGGAAACTAATTATGAAAGACAATTTTATACAGGAGATTTCAGTACTGCAGAATTTTGAGAGGCTTTGTGTATGTTTTTTTTCTTTTTGTTGCTTTTGTGACAGTGAGATGTCAAAAGTTGTACATGCTGACAATATATTGTAACCATAATAGTTCATGCCTAGGTAGCAAACAAACAATGCTACTGAAAAACAAAAGCATTACAGCTCTTTTTATTGTATGTGAGTGGCTCTTAAAAGAGCCTTTGGGTCTGTATGGTGTAATTCGGTGTCTGCTGGAACCAAGGGCAGGTTTGCAGCATGAGCTTCAGGCACGCTCACCACGGATGCGGCGGGCAAGCTGGATGTCCTTGGGCATGATGGTAACACGCTTAGCATGGATGGCACACAGGTTGGTGTCCTCGAAAAGCCCCACCAGGTAGGCCTCGCTCGCCTCCTGCAGCGCCATCACGGCCGAGCTCTGGAAGCGCAGATCAGTCTTGAAGTCCTGCGCGATCTCACGCACCAGGCGCTGGAAGGGCAGCTTGCGAATCAGCAGCTCTGTCGACTTCTGGTAGCGCCGGATCTCGCGGAGAGCCACGGTGCCGGGCCTGTAGCGATGCGGCTTCTTCACGCCGCCCGTGGCCGGGGCGCTCTTGCGAGCCGCCTTAGTAGCCAGCTGCTTGCGGGGCGCTTTCCCGCCGGTGGATTTACGCGCTGTCTGCTTTGTGCGTGCCATGGCTCGGCAGACACCACTCTGTAACTTTTCTCAACAGAAAGAAAACTGCAGCAGTAGCTCCGCGGCGACGGCATTTATAGCCGCAGCTTCCTGCCGATTGGCTGTCTGCGCGAAACTGGCTGTCATTGGGCGACGCGAGCATTCGAAAAGCCCGCGCCTCGCCTCAGGGAGCCTGCCCTTCCCTCGCCCCGCCCCCTTCGCCTCCAGAGCCGCTGAACGGGACGGGCCTTTCTTTTTCCCCTTTTACCACTCCCGCTACGGCCTCCTACGGCCCGGCCAATGGTCCTTATCTGTACCTACAGAACACCTGAGCACCGGCTCATTCGGTGTCTGACGAGAAATGCTTGGACCGTCCCCGAGAACAGCAGTTTGGGCGGCGGTGAGGTGGCAGAAATCACCGTAGGTGACCCGTGCAGCAGGATGCCGTCGCCCACTTCGCCTCCTCCATCTCCCGCGTCTCTCCCCACACAAACACCGCTCCCCTCCATCGGGACTGCCGGATAAATCTCCCTGCCTTGGATGCCTCTGCTTCCCCAGTGCACGCCGTTTCCTCCCACTCCGTACCCGCGTTCAGTTCGGGGTGGCTGTAGGAGAGATGTAAGCGCAGGCGGCAGCCCGAGTTTCGCGCACCGAGGATGTTTCCCCGTTCCTCCGCCGCCCCGGTTCAAGGCGCGACTGTGTTCGGGGGAGAGAGCCTCCGCGACCAATCAGCGCTGTGCCGGCAGCTGCTCCTGCTCCGGGCCCGCCTGCTGGGCTGGCCGCGCAGTTCTCACTCAGGTCGGACCGAGCCCGGCAGCCGCTGCGCGGCTCCGGATCCTATATTCCAACCGCCTGCCCCGGCTCCCTCGGGCTGCTAGAAATTTAGGGGGCGCGGGACGATGGAGAAGCGAGCGAGAGATGGGGAAGAGCACGGGAAGGGACGGGCGTGAGTTCAGACTGTGCTCGGGCCCACATGCGGGCTGCGCGGTTCTGGGGACAGAATGCCGTAAGGCACCAGGTTTGCTTCTGTCGGCCACCCGACAGAAAACTAAGGGTGCGTGCGGGGGGCATTGTCCGGCTTGGAGCTGGAAAAAAGCGCTCGGTCATGGTGAATGGTGTGCTTTCCCTGTTAGCCCCTGTCCCTTTGGAATGCCTCACGGGACAGAGCAAACACGCCCCTGCAGAGTACGCTTGTTCCGGGAATTTAACGAGAACACTTACATAATTTCTTAACTGCCCACCCGCACAACCCCCTTAAAACGCAGGGCACAGTGAAACTGGATTCGGGGCACTTTCAGAGACCTGAGAGCGTTCTCTGTTCGAGTAAAAGCAAGTGGGGAACATACCAGCTACCGTGAACAGATACACCCCGGGTTTTATACAGTTAGCAGCGCTTCCACAGTATTACTGCTTCTCGACAAGCCTTTTGGGATTGCCGTGAGTGAGTCACCCCAGCGCCAGCTCTTTTATTGAAAAAGTGGGTGGCTCTTAAAAGAGCCTTTGGGTAGAGCAAGTCTGAGAGCACAGAAACGCCTTACTTAGAGCTGGTGTACTTGGTGACAGCCTTGGTGCCCTCAGACACAGCGTGCTTGGCCAGCTCGCCGGGCAGCAGCAGCCGCACGGCCGTCTGGATCTCCCGCGAGGTGATGGTGGAGCGCTTGTTGTAGTGCGCCAGGCGAGAGGCTTCGCCGGCGATGCGCTCAAAGATGTCGTTGACGAAGGAGTTCATGATGCCCATGGCCTTAGACGAGATGCCAGTGTCGGGGTGCACTTGTTTCAGCACTTTGTACACGTAGATGGAGTAGCTCTCCTTACGGCTCTTGCGCCGTTTCTTGTCTCCTTTCTTCTGGGTCTTGGTCACCGCTTTCTTGGAGCCCTTCTTGGGCGCGGGAGCGGACTTGGCCGGCTCAGGCATGGCAGAGAGAAGCAGCTCACAATCTCAAATTACTGCAAGCTAAAGCAACCAAAGGATACTATCACTGCGCTCGGTCTCGTCTTTTATAGCAGAGCTGAGCAACAGAGCGGCTCGTTAGTGTCGCATCCCCATTGGTTGGAAGTTCGACTGGCTGTGGACACGCCCTGCTTCGGTCTGCTATTGGCTATCTCTTGATTCGCATTCCTATTGGTTGCTGATACAGCGTCTCTTTCCGAGCCTATCATCGCAGCCGCTGCCGCTCCGCTCGAGCACCATATAAGCTTCGGACGCAGGTTGGGAGTGATTGTGGTACTGCGTTGTGCTTGGTGAGTTGCTGCCATGTCTGGACGCGGGAAGCAAGGCGGGAAGGCTCGGGCCAAGGCTAAATCGCGCTCGTCACGGGCTGGGCTGCAGTTCCCCGTGGGTCGCGTCCACCGCCTGCTGCGCAAAGGCAACTATGCGGAGCGAGTGGGGGCTGGCGCTCCAGTGTATCTAGCGGCTGTGCTAGAGTACCTGACGGCTGAGATCCTGGAGTTAGCAGGCAACGCTGCCCGTGACAACAAGAAGACGCGTATCATCCCCCGCCACTTGCAGCTGGCTATCCGCAACGACGAGGAGCTCAACAAGTTGCTGGGCAAGGTGACGATCGCGCAGGGTGGAGTGCTGCCCAACATCCAGGCCGTGCTGCTGCCCAAGAAGACCGACAGCCACAAAGCTAAAGCCAAGTGAATGCTATAGAAACTTGCCAGTGTTATCTCCAGACAAACCCAAAGGCTCTTTTCAGAGCCACTCACAAAATCCCTAAAGAGTGGAGTTGCTTAAATTGAGCTTGTTAATGTTTCCTAAACAAGCTCTTTCAAATGCTGTCTTAAGGTCTTTTTTCGTATATCTTGCTGTCTGTGTGGTTGACATTAAAAGATACGGGTTGCTGGGCTGTAGAACAGAAAAAAATTGGTTGCGTTTCTCCAGTTCGCCGTAAGTGCCAAAAGGAACCCCTGCTCCATTACGATAACCAATTGTGAGCAAGCCCCTCCCCGCCCCTCCTTGCGAGAGGCTCTTTCCTCCTTTAACTGTGCCCCTCCCTCTAGGGGGAAAGTCTTTAAGTACTTAAGAGTCGAAGCAATATCCGCTTTCCAAAGGAGTGGTGAAAGGCAACAATTACAGTATCAAAGGCCTCCACATCACTGCGCACTCAGCTTCTAACTGCGGCAAGCTCGAGTGCCACTGTGTATTAGAACACAACCAGGAGCTAGGTAACCGGTTTTTTCAGCACTTTTTGAGAAAATTTGGGTGGCTCTTAAAAGAGCCGTTGGGTTGAGATGAAGAGAAAGAATTTTTTTCCACCGGGGCTTACTTCTTTTTGGCCGCTGCCTTCTTTGCCTTGGCCGCCTTAGGCTTGGCCGCCTTGGGCTTGTTTGCTTTAGCCTTCACCACCTTCGCCTTAGCTGGACTCTTAGCTGCCACTCTTTTGGGCTTTACAGCTTTAGTCACTTTCTTGGGGCTCTTGGTTGCCTTTTTAGCTGCAGCTGCTGCCGGCTTCTTGGCTTTTTTAGGGCTCTTCTTCGCTGTCACCGCCTTCTTCGGCTTTTTAGGTGTGCTAGCAGGTTTCCTAGCCGCTGGCTTCTTAGGCTTGGCCGCAGCTGCACGTTTTTTCGGAGCTTTCTCTTTAACTTCTCCAGACTTCTTGTTGAGGCGGAAAGAGCCGGAGGCACCGGTGCCTTTGGTCTGCACTAGAGTACCTTTGCCGACAAGGCTCTTAAGCCCTATCTTGATGCGGCTGTTGTTTTTCTCAACATCGTAGCCACCGGCAGCCAGTGCCTTCTTGAGAGCAGCGAGAGAGAGTCCTTTGCGCTCCTTGGAAGCGGACACAGCCTTAGTGATCAGCTCAGTAACGCTGGGGCCTGCCGGCTTGCGGGCTTTGGAGCTGCCCACTGCCTTTTTCGGCTTCTTGGCGGCGGCCTTAGCGGCAGGGGCCGGGGCAACCACGGCCGCAGGCGCTGCTTCAGCAGCTGGGAGTGGAGCGGTCTCAGACATAACGCCACGCACGAACGCACAAGCAAGCCTGAAAATGCGCGGCGGCGCCTCTTTTTATAGGACGGCGTCGGACGCTGATTGGTGCATTGCCGAGCCCTCACCGCCCTGCTCTCTGCTGCTGGGCTTGTGTTTCTTCCCTCTGAAAAAAGTTGGTTTTCGTCAAGAAAACGTGTTCACGGCACCTTATTTCCTCACGTTTTTGCTGGAGAATTGAGATTTTTGTTGTCTTTTAGCGTTTCTTTTAGCTGAGAGTCAAAATGGGTATCAGACAGGCCAATAATCCTTCTGTTTGGGCGTTGTACGCAGAGATGGAAGAAGAGATTTTTATTTTTCCTTTTGAATTAAAACTTTGTTTGTGACAGCACTGTCACACCGGCAGTGAATTCGTGTTCCTGAGAGGTTTTTTCATCAAGGAAGTGCAAAATGGAGGGAATCTCGCAACACTTTTTAAATGTAAAAAAGCTTTGAAAAGAAGCAAGTAACACAACGTAGCTCCTCATCTCTGCGTCTGGGTTATGAGGTGTTTGGTGTAACACGGCTTCATCTACTAAAATGAATGAAAGTTTTGGACAGTGACTTTTTTTCGCTCTATTCCCAGCTAATATAAAGTAAAAGAATGACAATTTTCACAAAAAATGTTAATGAGGAAAAAGCTGCTCATTTAAATAATTGTTCGACCTCCAGCAAATGACACTCCCCCATGATAAAAGTTATTTTATATTCATATAAAATTAAAATCCCCAGGTAGATGAGTAATCTTTTAAAAAAATAAATCCTTTATAAGTGGTGTAGTAGTCATTAGGCAGACGATTTAGTTATCACAAAGGGGATTCATAGATACAGCTTTCTTAATTCTTCTTAAAATTATCTCCTTGCAAAAATATTCAGATTTTTTTAAATGTTTTACTGTAGTTCAAAGCCAAAGAGAAACGGATCCTTGATCACTTCAGAATGCATTATTTTTTTATAATTTCCAGGGTCTTTAAAAGGATAATTCCAGGAATCAGTTTAGACCAATCAATCAAACAGTTAGTCAAATTACAAAGATTCTCATTTAATATTTAATCTTTGAATGTGATATAAATATAAGATTAATTAAAACGTTACTGTGCTGCATGCATTTATATGTCTGTATTAATGTTTTAACAAAAAGCTTAGTAAAAAGCCTGATTTTGCCAGTGGGTAATATGAATACAGGTAGAGATAAAACAGCCAGTCATGCCTCTTCCTTTCTGGTTAACTCATTCCTTTAATAAGCTGGAAGGGTCACAGTATACACAAAATATGACATGTCTGGAAAATGTGTGCACAAGCTGAAAAACAGAAAGATGCATAGAACTGACACTCTGGCTATAATTAATTTTGTACAATGGTTTGGGTTGGAAGGGACCTTAAATATCATCTAGTTCTTAACACCCTGCCATGGGCAGGGACACCTTCCACTAGACCAGGGTGCTCAAGGGGCTGTCCAACCTGGCCTAGAACACTTCCAGGGAGGGGGTATCCACAACTTCCCTGGGCAACATATTCAAGGATCTCAGATTTTAATATCTCTAATTATTGTTCGAGAAAACATTCAAGACCTTTGGGGCAGCACAGGAACACAGGAGATAAAACATTTTGGTGTCACCATGACACTTCCTTTGCTTCTGCACACTTTGTGCATACTATCTAGGCTCTCCCACTGCAGCAGGTTTGGACTGCTGTTCCCTTCCCTGTACCTTGGGGAACTGCAGCTCCTTCTGACTTCTGGTTACTCTGGGGTACATGCTGATGCTTTCTTTCCTAGGCAGTCCACAATCCGTAGTAAAGGTACTGTAGCACATGGCCAAATTTTCACTTGCATGTCAAAACAGGGAGATTTTAATTTTGATCTCTGTGTGGCCCCTGTGGTAGTGTGGGTCTTGTTTTCATCAGAGTGAAATAAGAAGTGACAATACATAATAGTTCCTGTACCTTGTTGCCAAACTGAACTGCTATAAGCAGCATGGGCAGAGACTGAGTGGATGAGGCACTTCCTAGCTGCCTGGTGCCTCGTCTCAGAATTCCTGTGAAAGCAACACTACAAGGCTGTGAAGAGTGCAATCGTTTCATTACTTATGGTTGCAGAAAACATCTAAGATACTCTTCCTCCTTGTAGGCTGTGATAAACGAGCAGCAGAGCATTGCAGGTCTTAGAAAGCTGAAACATTGGAAACTTGATATTCATGGCTTTTCACAGACATTTTGAGGTTGGGAAGATCTGCAGGTTTACAGAATTATTTTGAGCCTCTCTCCTTCTAAGTGATATCCAGGAAGTCATAGTGGGCTTTTTACTTCCAGGAGCCACTTCGGTTGTTTGCTACAGTCTCTAACTGCTGTTTCCACCTTCCAAAACAAACAAACAACAGAAAAAACCCAAACCAACAAATCAAACCAACAAACAAATAAAACCACACAAAAACACACAGAAAACCAAAACAAACCAACCAACCTAGGCCTTCTAGGCCTTACAGCTTTTTCTGGGAGCTTTCTTGACAAGGTTGATTTGCATGCAGCTTCTTATTCAAAGAAGATAAACGCATTCACAGAATGAGACCAACAAAGTCAGCAGGGTGTACCTATGACACACGTAATTTTTGATGTTTCCTTCTCCTCCTAACCTGGATCATGAGTACTCTGGCTGCCCCACCTGTTAGGAGGACCCCTAGAGAGGAAAGTGTGGAGCCACTAACCAACATGCACTTCCCTACAGAATGCAGCCAACTATTACTTGGACATACAGGCACCTAAGGTAGGTGATCAATATGGCTCGGTTTTGATTCACAAGTTCCCCAGAATGTCTCTCTCTCCTCAGGATGTCATGCATTTCTATCACTATGTCGCCTCTGTCACTAGCTCCTTCCTTTTTTCACCTCTTTATTGTCTGACTGCATATGGACAACTGAAACAAGATAGTGAGGGTTCTGTTTGGTTGAACGAAGAGATAGCCTGCCTTTTCTGGTGCTAAAGAATATTCAACACAAGAGTTTCTTCTTCAGAAACTTCTTCAGAAGTTTCTTCTGTCTATCTAGGCTGACCATAGCAATGTTCAGTACATTCCTTGGCTAAGCTGTTACAGCTCAAAATCACAATTAATTTTAACAAATCAGGGACTGATACATTTGAAAAGGTGGATGTTTAGTTGCTGTGAGGAAGAAATGGTCCTAAGGAAGAGGAGTGGGGATGGGATAGTGCTGCTATTTAACAGCTTTTGGGGAACAAGGGGAGTAATTAATAGAACTTACCTTTAGAGCCTGCCCCGATATTATCCCAGTATCAGCTATTTGAGGAGGTGGTGGCATGGTGAGCTAAGAAAAGTAATCTGTGCAGGATCAGCTGTGAAGATTGATGTCTCAGGAACTGCTTGGAGGTGGTTGAATATTTCTTTCAATCTTCATATCTGTGCTACTATCAGTAATACATAGGGGAACAGATATGCAAAATTATGGCTATTTGAAAGAGGAGGAGATTCTGTATAAAGTGTAATTTAACTTCAGTGAAAACATTCCCAGGTGGACATTGAAGTTCAATAGAGTTTGTAGGGGAACAGGTGGGTTGTTCCGCAAGCACAGCTGAGATGGGATATGAGTGACACAGGAAGAATAGGGAGGAAGGGTCATGCTGTCGCTACAAGGCAGGTGCTGTGGGGATGTGTCCTTGTTGGTGACCCTTGTTTGGTATCCCTCAAAGTAAAGAATCACAATATGGGAATTGTGGTCTTCAATGTAAAGAATCACAATAAGGTAACATACAGTAACACAGAGATGAGCCAATTCCAATTGCATTAATCACCTCCTGATCGTGGGGATGGGAAAAGGTGAAGTGGGATAGCCTGAAAATAACTGAAAGTAAACTAAGACTAATTAACATGGCAAAAATTACAAGCCCTAGCAGGAGACCTAACATGCTAATACTGGACCAGCTCTGTATAATGAACTAGGCACCAATCAGAGCTTGTGCTGAAAGGCATTATTTAGATTGTAACTAAAAGGTAACCAATGAACAAGTATTGTGCAGCTTCTATTTGTTATAAACTGTACAAAACCCTACAACTCCTCTGAAGGTGTGTGTTAGCTTTGCAAACTATCTCCTGGGACTCCTTTCTGTACAGAACTGCATTAAAGATCAGAAGATAGATCTCGACTCCGTGTGCTGTCGCACACCAGACACAAACCTAAACCCAGACTGAGGGACAATAATGGTGAGTGGAGCAGGGATGGTGTCAGTGATCAAACACAACCCTGGATCACTGGACACGTACGTGGAGACAAGGCTGGCATGAGATCGATGCAGCAAAGTGAAGCCGATGGGATGAAAGATGCACAGGCACAGCATGTAACATAAAACCTGAGCTTAGAAACAACCCCAAAGCCAAGAGATTAAAAAAAATGGCTGGAGAATTATCTTGGCAAGATCCTGAGGAATACTCAGAAGTCATTTTCGAGTCTGGCAAAGGGAAAGGGAGAAAGAAGATTCTAGGATCAAAATGCACGTTTTCTTTATGGGAACGGAGTCTGATTCGACGCAGAAGTACAAGCAGAACTGCAATTAAATCTGCCTGTAAATACTTAATGGGATGACGAATAAAGCATTTTTGCTCTTCATTGCCTACCCAGGGTCGAATTTCCCATGGCGAGAAATCAGCACCCAGAACTCTGCTTCTAAATATCAGCTTGTGTTCAGGGCATCAGTTCTTTCTGTGCTCGA
The DNA here is from genome assembly GCF_027791375.1 of Indicator indicator. Classification (NCBI taxonomy): domain Eukaryota; kingdom Metazoa; phylum Chordata; class Aves; order Piciformes; family Indicatoridae; genus Indicator; species Indicator indicator. The sequence continues at coordinate 5,539,993 of NC_072023.1, read as the reverse complement.
AAGCACAGAAAAAGTTAGGAAAGGGTCGGAGAGACAGACTGGCTGAATATCTTTGTTCCTGCAGAGACAAAACATGGGCTCTTCCTGCAGAACGAGAGTGTTTTGAAGAACAAAAGGGTGCTAAAACCCCTGCCTTCAGATGTGTAAATGGTTTTCTTTGTCCTAAAGAGGTTCCCATGTCCTTTGACATGGAGTTGATAGATCCACCCTGAGCAACGAGTTTTCATCTTCCCTTACAATTCATTTCGTGTCTAGAAAGACCTTTGTAGCACTTGTGGTTTTCTTCCCTTACACTTTTGGCCTCCTTGCGAAGTATGATAAGCAACTCTCAAAGGAAAACTGATTGATATTGACTGAGATATTATTATTATTATCACTACTATTATTATTACTTACCGCGTCTTCTGATCATGATTCCAGTTGTTTACCTCCATCTCTTTCCATAGCATTTAAGCCTTCGCTCCCAGACAATATGTAGTGCACACTAATGTTTATTAGGGAGAAGACTTTGGCAGGCGATAAATGGCAGAGAGGTGACATATCTGTAAGAATCTAATGAGAAGAGGGTTTTAATTTAGATTCTCTTCATCTCAAGAAAAAAAATATATCCTAGAAACGTGTGCCTTGATCGTATACAAGCGAGTGCTAAATTGTTTCATAAAATATTTGTTTCTGTCTATCATGTTTGCATAGTTTTGAGAGGAGAGGAGGCTGTTCATCCCGCTACTGAGAAACTTCGTCCCCACCTAAAGCCAAAATATTATGTCCATTATTATTAAGTATTCCACTCAGAAGGAGCTGTATGAAACTGTTCTTGGAGAGCTAGGTATAACGTAGAAAATCAATTATTAGCATCCAATGTGTTAATTAATTAGGTGAAGTGTGGCTTCCTTACCAATCCGTGCATATGAGTTTGTGATACTGATGGAAGGGGTTTGGGGCGGGGGGGGTTGCTCCTCCTACATTAATCTGCCTGTTGTGTAGGCTGGGAGGAGAGTTTAGGCTAAAGCAGGGCGCATTGCCTGTGCCAGCTTTCGTGTGGCACCAGGAACGAGGGGCGGGCACACTCTGCGCTGCCCCTGCGCCGCGGTCTCTGCCGCAGCCTGCCCGGACGGAGACTACCACCACGGGTCCTCCCTCCCCTCCCGTCCTCCCGCGCCCCGCCCTTCTTCGTCTCACCTCTCCGTTTTTTCCCTTCGTCTTAATATTTCCATATGGGATAAACCACGGAATTTACTTAAGCTGTTCCCACACCTAAAAACCTTCTATGTACAGTCGCATTTCCATCAACGCCCAGCCAAGACCGAGTCTCAGTACCAAGAGCAGAAACAGAGCAGGATTGCTGCTGGTCCCACGCCGGCTCCACCTGGGCAGGGCGGGCCACTTGGAGTACAGCGGCCAGGATACGCCTGGGAGTCTTCACAACTCCCCTGTTTCCGCACTTACCACTGAAGCCTGATAAACGTTAATTTGGGGACTCACGAGTGTGACAGCTCCGTTTTAGGGTTCCTGGCAGTGGCTGACCGCCTGACATGAATGCTTCCAGAAAGGAAAAGCCAGATGAGACAAATGCAAATTCATTTGTGCAGTGCACAACATGCTCACTCCCACGTCGTCAAGCCAGAGGAGAAGACCTGATGTCCCCTTGCAAGTGTTCGGGGGTCTGAATATGAAACACTCGTTACAGTGATCATGGAAACAGCTTCTCTCAACAGCTCGCTGCCGTATCCCAGCACACTGTTTTGTTCGGTGTACACATCCTTCACTTCCTTAAGGTTCTGCAATGTATTGACCGTAACATGATATGCAAACACAAACGTAGAATGGGTCTCCGACACACGCCTCACACTGAGTGTCACCGAAACACTCGTCACACTCAGCGCAAGAAAAAGACAGTGTACTCCGAGACATACTTTGGATTTTCACTTCATAACGTAAGCATCACCAGGCAACGCTTGACACACACATCGCTCCGCGATGGAGGAAATACACAGCTCTTCTGACCCCGAAGACATTCCCATCGATCTGCAACGAGTAATGAATACATCACTTAACAGTCAAGAGAGCACAAATCTCTCTTCTCCCAATGACACATACATCGCTTGTCTCCTCCTCTACGCACACACACCACTCCGCTTGCCGAAGTAACTCCTATCACTCTGCACTGCTGTCAAAGAGATCGCTCCTTTCCTCCTCTACACTCGCATTTGTCATCTCTCTTCTCCTGATGATAAACATGTCGCTCTTTTATTCCCCTACACACGTATCGTTCCGTTCTCTATGGACACACACATCTCTCTGTACCCCTTCACGTACACACTGCCATTTTTGCAAAACAGCCTTCGTTCTGCGCTGCCCACAAAAGACATCATTTTGCTACCCCAAACATAACACCCTTATTTCTGGACACAGGCAGCGTTCAGTATCACGCAGATAATGCATCGCTCAGGTTCCCTCAAAACACGATACACCGTGAACGAAAAACGCGTCTCCTCTAAAACACATAGCTCCGTGACCCCCAAACTTGTTACTTTCACGCCCCGACAAAAATCTTGGTCTAAGCATTCCCGAAACCTGTCTCCCTGAGGCCAACGACACACGCATCGCCCCGCTCCCCTTAAATACTCCATCGTTATGCACCGCCGGACGCGTCGCTCAGGGCCCCGCGGCAATGCCACCTCACAGAACTTGCATTCCTTTCCTCCAGAGGACACACAGGGGATCTGAGCCGATGACAAACACATGGCTTTTTTTCTCTTCCTCAAATCGCTGTGATCCGACCGCGGTGCCAGGAGGAAAAACTCCGCCCCTTCGTCGCCGATTTCTGAACATTGGCGGTCGGGGGCGGGGCGAACAGAGTATGGAAGAGAATGCGACGCGGCGCTGTGCGGATATAAAAGGAGAGCGGCAGCAGTGATAGTATACGTTGCTTGCCTCGGTTCGCTTCTCGCTGAGAAAAAGAGCTGCGTCTGCTGCCATGCCTGAGCCGGCCAAGTCCGCTCCCGCGCCCAAGAAAGGCTCCAAGAAAGCGGTGACCAAGACCCAGAAGAAAGGAGACAAGAAGCGCAAGAAGAGCCGCAAAGAGAGCTACTCCATCTACGTGTACAAAGTGCTGAAACAAGTGCACCCCGACACGGGCATCTCGTCTAAGGCCATGGGCATCATGAACTCTTTTGTCAACGACATCTTTGAGCGCATCGCCGGCGAAGCCTCTCGCCTGGCGCACTATAACAAGCGCTCCACCATCACCTCGCGGGAGATCCAGACGGCCGTGCGGCTGCTTCTGCCCGGCGAGCTGGCCAAGCACGCTGTGTCCGAGGGCACCAAGGCTGTCACCAAGTACACCAGTTCCAAGTAAGCCGTTTCTGCACTCGCAGACAGATTTGCTCGACCCAAAGGCTCTTTTAAGAGCCACCCATGCCGTCATTTAAAGAGCTTTGTCGCTGGTATTTTTCTACTGTTATTTAATTTTTCTGTTTTCTAAATGTCGCTTTCATAATTTCCTTCAGTATCAGTTTTTCAACCGTTGTTGTAGTTTTTCCTGTGCCCGAGGTCTTAACCTGATATAAACGCCCATTAGGGGGCATCAAGGACCAAGAAATAGCAGTTGAGGCGCGGTTAGATCTTATTCCTTCTGACACCATTAACAATCTTAAACAGGAACAGCTTTAAAAAAAAAAAAAAAAAAGGAAAAACAATAAAATATTACCTTGGCATATACCTGTGTCAAGAGAATGGGGAAGAGATTGACCAGCGCTGAAACCAGCCTGATCCGGGGACAGAAAGCACAGTAACTTTCTTTCTTCTCAATTCAGACTTTGGCTGAACAACGGGAGTAAAGAAGCAAGCAGTGGACGGAAGGTGCCCTAAAAAACCCTGTCAACCAAAGAAACTCTCAAGAACCTAAAGTGCACTGTGATGACTTATCGGAAAAGGCTGAGAAGAGTAGGAAAAAGAAAGCCCTACAGAAACAAGCATAGAAACCATAGTAAGTAGGGACCACTTTCTTAAAACTTTAGTTTTTATGATTTGAAACATTTGTTATTATATTACTAGCATCCAATTAAAAAACAGCAATTACAGCTCCTTTTATTGAAAAAATAGGCGGCTCTTAAAAGAGCCTTTGGGTTAAAACAAGGGTTTTGAAGAGGTATTTACTTAGAGCTGGTATACTTGGTGACAGCCTTGGTGCCCTCGGACACAGCGTGCTTGGCCAGCTCGCCGGGCAGCAGCAGCCGCACGGCCGTCTGGATCTCCCGCGAGGTGATGGTGGAGCGCTTGTTGTAGTGCGCCAGGCGAGAGGCTTCGCCGGCGATGCGCTCAAAGATGTCGTTGACGAAGGAGTTCATGATGCCCATGGCCTTAGACGAGATGCCAGTGTCGGGGTGCACTTGTTTCAGCACCTTGTACACGTAGATGGAGTAGCTTTCTTTACGGCTCTTCTTGCGCTTCTTGTCTCCTTTCTTCTGGGTCTTGGTCACCGCTTTCTTGGAGCCCTTCTTGGGCGCGGGAGCGGATTTAGCCGGCTCAGGCATTGCAGAGAGAAGCAGGTCACAACCTCAAATTACTGCAAGCTAAAGCAACCAAAGGATACTATCACTGCGCTCGGTCTCGTCTTTTATAGCAGAGCTGAGCAACCGAGCGGCTCGTTAGTGTCGCATCCCCATTGGTTGGAAGTTCGACTGGCTGTGGACACGCCCTGCTTCGGTCTGCTATTGGCTATCTCTTGATTCGCATTCCTATTGGTTGCTGATACAGCGTCTCTTTCCGAGCCTATCATCGCAGCCGCTGCCGCTCCGCTCGAGCACTATATAAGCTTCGGGCGCAGTTTGGGAGTAATTCAGTGATTGTGGTACTGCGTTGTGCTTGGTGAGTTGCTGCCATGTCTGGACGCGGGAAGCAAGGCGGGAAGGCTCGGGCCAAGGCTAAATCGCGCTCGTCACGGGCTGGATTGCAGTTCCCCGTGGGTCGCGTCCACCGCCTGCTGCGCAAAGGCAACTACGCGGAGCGAGTGGGGGCCGGCGCTCCAGTGTATCTAGCGGCTGTGCTAGAGTACCTGACGGCTGAGATCCTGGAGTTAGCAGGCAACGCTGCCCGTGACAACAAGAAGACGCGTATCATCCCCCGCCACCTGCAGCTGGCTATCCGCAACGACGAGGAGCTCAACAAGTTGCTGGGCAAAGTGACGATCGCGCAGGGTGGAGTGCTGCCCAACATCCAGGCCGTGCTGCTGCCCAAGAAGACCGACAGCCACAAGGCTAAAGCCAAGTGAGCATAACTGCGACTGAACAAAAGGCAGATCGGACCGAAAAAAGAAACAAAAAGGCTCTTTTCAGAGCCGCCCACAGTGATCAAAAAGTGTTGAGTCACTTCCAACAGTTCTGATGCTTATGATACTTGGTAGAAACTTACAAGTTTTAAAGCGTCTGCCTTAGCTATGTTCTTCCGCATTCCTCCTTGGTTGTGTTTGGTTTTTTTTTTTTTTGGGAGGGGGGAGGGGAGGAGAGGGTGTGTGTTGATCTAAATGCTTAAAAAATACTTTTTTTCTTTTTTTTGAGATCCCGTGTGATTACACGTTAGTTATCTGGTGCTTTAACAGTTATTTAAATGTTTTTATGCTCTCTGAGAAACCCTGGACGTTTTTAGCATGCTAGCAATGGTAATTCGCTTTTCTGTATGGTATAGCAGTAAACATTGTCTCATATTAAGCAAATTAGTTCTACTCTAAGCATTCTCTGCTGTACTTTATAGAGGGTTGTGATGGTTTGAAACTGTTTTTTTAATTTTCCTTTGCAAAGTTCAAAGTTTTTGCACCCAACGCCATATATATATTTTTAAGTATATTTTAATATATAATTATAATATATTTTAACATGTAATTATAATTAATTATATTAAAATAAAACATATTTTTTATTTTTGGCACCCAATGCCACATATATATTTATAAATTTATATATATATTTATAGTTAATTTATTATATTAAAATAAAGAATATGTCAGTGTGAACTGAAATTCCTTCCCCCCCCCCCCCGACAGTGACCAGGCTAGCTCAGTCTGAAAGCCAATGAACCTATGATGAAAGGCAATGAATATGTACAAATATGCAAAATTTACATTTACAAATATATACAATCAACAGAAAAGCACAACCAATCTCCCTTTGCTTTCTCCCAAAGGGGCCTCTCTCCCAGGAGCTTCCCCCCCAGACCTCCCTGGCAGAAAGCAGAGTTAGTTAAAGCAGAAAGTTGTTAACTTAGCTGCCAAGGTCAGTATGTTATCTTCAGCCAGAAGAGAAGAAGAAACAGCAGCCAGACAGCCCAGCAACTGCCCCAACTGCAGAATGCAGAGTGTGCAGAGTACCCTGCTTTGTTTTGAGTAATAGTTCTTAAACATTTCTATCTATCCAATGGAAGTGTTTAGAACAATCATTATTTTGCTCTTCTTACACCCAATAGTGACTTATTTACACTCTTTCATTTTCTCTGTTTGAACTTTGCAAAGGAAAATTAAAAACAGTTTCAAACCATCACAAGGGTGATATAAGCAAAATGTTCGTATCAATCTAGATTTGTTTTGTTCTTTTGGATAGTATCAAGGAACAGCTGGTCGCTGTTACAAATGGTTAACACGGAGTTTGCTTCCTGCCTCAGCCTCGACTTTGAAAACCATGGGGCAGAGGGGAAGGAAAAAACCTATACAATACAAAAAACCACAAACCAACCGACCAACCAAACAAAAAACCAAACAAACTGTACTAAAGAAATCATGCTGTACTGGCAGTGGCCCTGTCATAATTCTTTCACAACAGGAGGGATGTTCTTTGCTTTGGGCCCTGTGTTAATTTCCCTCTATTACTGCTTTTTTAATGCTATGATGTCAGGAAGTCCCCCTGGCTTTTTTTTGTCAGAATTAACTAGGGCTAGGGAAGGGTTTCAGGCAGGGCAGTGTGACCACTGTTGTCAGTTAACTGCATGGTGTGACAATCTACCATGGTGACAGTTGCTGGTTTACACTGGGGAGAACCTTATCGCTTTTAAGTTTCTGATACTGCTGGCTGGATCTGGCATCTTTTCTCTATGAGGTACCAGGAGCTTTGAACTCCCATCTCGTTTTGGAAGAAGGTGTGTGGTTCTTGGAAGAGTTGTTGCCCTTCTGGGAGGGCAGGGTGTTGCCTTTATTAGTTCCTTTGATGTTGTTTTGCTCTCTCCTAGTATCATTCTTCCTGGAGTCCTCACAGCTCTTATAGCCTGACATTCTTCTGCACACTTCTTACTGCACATGCTGCCATCTTCTTAGTTTCCCTGGGACTCCTTTTTGAGCTCCGTGGACAGCAAGAGGAACACTTTTCAACATGACCACAGTTTTCCTCATGTCTGTCCTTCAATATAAGGAAAAGAGAGATGTAAGCTAAGATATTTTGGGGCCTGCTGTTAACTGAGTTTAACTTTCTGAAAGCTGAGTAATAAGCTCACTCATCTGCAAGAGAAGCAAATCTCACTCCCATCTGTATCTCTTTCTTCTACACAATGAATTTTGTCATCAGCACATTGGAATCACTGGGCATTATAGCAAAATATGGAAGAATTCTTTGAAAACCCCTGGTTACATTTAGCATTCTCTGTATGCTCTACAAGAGGATTCAAATTTTAATTTCTAGGCTGTAGAACTGTTCAAGAGGACAATCTTTTGTTTGATATTTTGCCCCCCCCTTAAATGAATTAATGCTCTGATAAGAAATGAAACAGTACAGAGACATTATGATTTTTGTAGTTGCTCTGCAACAGAGAAATAAAAGGAATATGTTTAGGCATTATGTACCTCTAGATTCAAGTAATATATCTCGGGGGGGGGGTGGGGGAAAGCACAAAATGAATAGGACTAGGTGATGTTTAAATTGGCAAGGGCCTTGAGACCTCAAACGTGCTAAAATCAGATAAACATAGAATCATTCACATTGGAAAAGATCTTTAAGATTATAGAGTCCAACTGTTAACCCATTACTGCAAAGTCCACCACTAAAGCACTGTTGTACAGTCAGACATTTTTGTAAATGTGGTTTATCAAACCCATATATGAAGAGGGTAGATTTAGACTGGTTATTAGGAAGAAATTCTTTACAGTGAGGGTGATGAGACACTGAAACTGCTTGCCCAGGGAAGTGGATGCCCTTGCCGTGGAAGTGTTCAAGGCCAGGTTGGATGGAGCCTTGAGCACCTGGTCTAGTGAAAGGTGTCCTTGCCCATGGCAGGGGGGTTGAAATTTTGTTCACTTCCAAACCATTGCATGATTCCATGAAAAAACACATAAGTGGGCACATTAGTGTTGAAAACACACATATATATTTCTTAATAAGGCAAATGTGAACACTTCATATCTCCTATAATCCGACTCTCGGCTGTTTCTTTAACATTAATTCGGTTTTACAAGAGCTGCCGGATGGACTAGGAAGGTGCAAACGGTGGTGAAAAAGGAACAAAGGGAAATTTGCCTCCCCAAGCCCGTGTGAATGTGATCACTTAGCAACTCTGACATGCCGGCGCCCCTGGCGGCCTGGGAAAAGGCAGCGTATTGCCTCTGACCAGGAGGCCCCTCCCAGCAGGTTCCCCCACCCTCTCAGGAAGGTTGCTGATAAGGCAAATGCCACTTTACATTGTGCCGCTTCAGAAAGGTGCTGAGAAACGCAGTCTTTCACGCAAATATTCTCAGTGTAAAGATGAGAGGAGGAAAAAATAAAAAGGAGTAAAAGACTTATTTGCCGTCAGGGTGTGTGTTACAAAAAGTGTTAATCACTCTGATTATTAACGTTTTAGAAACGCTTATAGTTTTTGTCCTCTCAGTAGACACACAACTAGAAGCTGCTAGCACAAGCCTGCAGTACATTTAGTATTGGTTAAGGAGCTAAATATATATACCTTACACCCATGTGGCTACTTCACTTCTTTCATAGATTTTGTTCCACCAGTTTCAGAAGGTAGAGTTTAAATGCTCCTGCACAGAGGGAATGGAACTAATTCAGATAAATTAGCAACCAGGTTTGCATGTGTTGCAGTTGGTCTGGTCTGCTGGTGCTTAGAGAACAGGAGGCTAGAGTTTCATGCAAAGATGCATTTCAAAGTGTAAAAATGATTGAGGTAATTGTCATTCCTATGTAATTCTTGTCCTCTTTTCTAAGTGGGGTGATTAATGATGCTAACCTTGCTGTACCCCAAGTGCACATGAAAGAAACAACTTTATTATGTTTAGTGTTCAGATTATTTTGCATTCCGGTGACTGTTACTTGCTACAAAAATCAAAGGGGATCCATAAAAGAGCTGTATGCATTTTGTCATAACTTTTATCCTTCACAAAGGTGGTGCAAGATCCTCTATCTCAAGTAAAGATTTCAGCCTGAAACTCTATTGTGTGCTATCTTCCTATCCTGTGAATCATTTCTTCCATTTTCCTATTTTTAAGTACAAAAATCTACATTCAATGCAAGTAGGACAGCAAGTACAAGAAAATTTAAAAAAAAAAAAAAAAGGTTGTGGATTTTACTGGTGCTAAAAATTTCAAGTTCTCCTGATGCTCCTTTCATAAACAAACTACTTATTTTGTAGTTTCAAAATGCAAGTATGTCCAGAATTCCTTCCTTAGCTTTTTCTGTGTTAGAAAAAAATGAATGGAAGAGGCTTTGTGGTTAACGGCATACAAGTTCTTGAAAAAAGTCCATCCCCAACTTTCTTGCAGGCCCCTTTCAGGTTCTAGAAGGCTGCTATAAGGTCTCCCTGGAGCACTGTGACATCTTACTGTTGCTGGGTGATAGTATAGAATCATTAAGGTTGGAAAATTCCAGCCATGCCATATGGGTAGAATGGATCTAAGGATGCAAAGAATTTTGCTTTGAACTGAATAGGAAAGTGCATTAAAGAACATTGTGGAAGAATATGCTGTCAGGTGATTTTTATATTCACACTCTTTGCTGCATTAATTTTGAATGTATGTCCTCCTGTGAGATTAAATTTTTAAGTTTACTATTCTCACTGAGCCTGAATCCTACTACTTTTACCTCTGGTGAAAAAGAACAAGTAAACTTTTCTGTGGTACTTGGGTTTTCTTTTCTGACTTCAGAGAATTTCGTCTCAGAACTGCTAGAAAACAGTGGATACATTAGAATCATATCTGGTGATGTATACAGATAGAAATGCCATATTCACATTAGAGCCCCCTAGTATTGCCTTATCATTTTTACTGAGACTGGAAGAAGCAATCATAAGCAACATTTTCTTTTGAGTGAAGACTTTCATGAGTCTGTTGTTTCAGGCCAAAAGACTTCAGGGTTGATTAGCAGAAATGTGATAAACTCATCACCAAATTGCCCCCAAATTTTCTGACTATTAAACATTCTACATGCTCACTTGCATCAGAGAAACACCACTAGCTACTTATCTTCAGAAATTTTAAAAAATAATTATATTGTGTATGCAATTTTCACAGTAAATTGCATAGCTTCTTCCTGTGACTGCTTTAGTAGACAATAGTCACTTTGTAATTAAAAACACGAAGTGAAGATGAATATAATTTTGTGCCTATCAGACCTTTCCTGTACTCATGCCATTAATTTGATTAAAAGCATTATAATTTCTTAAAACTAGCCACTGGAGGCAGACTTCATAAACTCAAGTTGCTGTAAAAATCGTATACACAGCACAACTATTAAAAAAACCCGCTGAAGTTATCTAAGCTACCCTAAGTTTAATTTTCATGGCAGACCCCCTTTGCTTCTGCCCACTCCCCCGGGCTAGTTGTTACATAGACTTCTATGTTGTTTGTATAAGGTGACTATTGAAACAGCTTATTAAGGTAAATGTCACTTGTTACTATATAAAATTCAGCTGTATTACAAGGCACTATAGGCAGCTCTGATTTCTGCCACAAACCAGCACCATCAAGCGGTAGATGTTGTTAATTACAATGATGAACTTTTTGGGGGGTTTTGGTAACAAGTTCCTGACGAGGAAACGGCTGCAGAAAACTTTTTATCTTTCTGCTTATAACACATAAAACAAGTATACAACCATAAACAAAGAAGTTACACTAAAAAAATGGGACGTTTTAGAACTTGACTATACAGCCCTTTTATTGAAAAAGTAGGTGGCTCTTAAAAGAGCCTTTGGGTCGAGCAAATCTACTTTACGGTGCAGACAGGTTACTTAGAGCTGGTGTACTTGGTGACAGCCTTGGTGCCCTCGGACACAGCGTGCTTGGCCAGCTCGCCGGGCAGAAGCAGCCGCACGGCCGTCTGGATCTCCCGCGAGGTGATGGTGGAGCGCTTGTTGTAGTGCGCCAGGCGAGAAGCTTCGCCGGCGATGCGCTCGAAGATGTCGTTGACGAAGGAGTTCATGATGCCCATGGCCTTAGACGAGATGCCAGTGTCGGGGTGCACTTGCTTCAGCACTTTGTACACGTAGATGGAGTAGCTCTCTTTGCGGCTCTTCTTGCGCTTCTTGTCTCCTTTCTTCTGGGTCTTGGTCACCGCTTTCTTGGAACCCTTCTTAGGTGCGGGAGCAGACTTGGCCGGCTCGGGCATGGCAGCAAATATAGATCTCACACACTACCCCAACAGTTCAAGCAGCACGAGACACGAATACACACGTCAGCCGTGTTCTGCTTTTTATAGCTTGTCTTATGCAAATGAGAAGAATTCTATCTTCTTACTTTCATTGGTCAGAACACTAAGATGCGTCATAACAACCCTAAATCCATTGTTGATTGGTTAAAATACGATCCTTCTCCTCATTGGCTACCTTGAGAAGACCTACTTCTCAGCCTATCAGCGAAGGGATGAGGCGGGAAAACGAGACTATAGCTGAGCAGCTCGGGTTGTTTCTTGTGTATTGCTATCGTGTGCTTGCTTAAGGTACGAGCAAAGAAAGATGTCTGGACGTGGGAAACAAGGCGGGAAGGCGCGGGCCAAGGCTAAGTCGCGCTCATCACGGGCTGGACTGCAGTTCCCCGTGGGTCGCGTCCACCGCCTGCTGCGCAAGGGCAACTATGCGGAGCGAGTGGGGGCCGGTGCCCCGGTGTACTTGGCGGCTGTGCTAGAGTACCTGACGGCTGAGATCTTGGAGCTGGCAGGCAACGCTGCCCGCGACAACAAGAAGACACGCATCATCCCCCGCCACTTGCAGCTGGCTATCCGCAACGACGAGGAGCTCAACAAGCTGCTGGGCAAGGTGACGATCGCGCAGGGTGGAGTGCTGCCCAACATCCAGGCCGTGCTGCTGCCCAAGAAGACCGACAGCCACAAGGCTAAAGCCAAATGAAGACAAGGGAGAGGCGACAAGTTGTCTCTTCCAGAGAAAATAACCCAAAGGCTCTTTTCAGAGCCACCCACAAAATCATAAAAGAGCGCAGTTATCCATATTTTAGCTAACCCGTTTTGTATGAATTACTCAACCCACGTTTTTGTCTTTTTCCATTTTTATTAACGTTATTTTTGGTTCGGTGATAGTAGCAACGCTTTCCATGGCTCCTTTAACAAAATCGTGCCAACATGTCCTGTTCTTCCTGGGATGAAGTATTTTCCGTTCAGTTCTTAAACCAGTCAACAAAGGGTGACAGCTCCCGGCCCTCCCCCTCCCCTTCATTCTCTCCGATTCCTTCCTGTCTCCGAGAGGCTGAAACAGCACCGCAGATACGAGGTGTAATCGTCTTCGGGGAAGGGGGGGGTAGTGAGGGGGAAGGAGAGCAGGCCGGGCCCTCCTCTGGCCAATCCTTGTACAGGGCGGGTTTTTTCAATACTTGAAGCTCTTTTTCTTTCTGATTGGGTACAGAGGAATGAAAGAGCTCCTGGATAGTTTTGGGTTATCAAGGAAAGCTCTTCCCTCCTCCCCTGCATGGATAAATCCATTTAAAGATACACTTTATGAGAAACAATACAACAGATTAGACATGGCTCAGTAGCAGCATGCCTTGCAACTGCATTACTTTTGTTAAAAAATACATCCTTAAAAAAACACATCCCATTTTTATCAAATCGCTATTATAAAACATTGCTTCCTGGTAGTCAAACCGATTACTTGTCAGAAAAAAGAAACAAGCACGTAAAAGTGTACACTTCCCTAAAGCCGCCGCTTTATACCGTGCTCGTTAGCTTTCCTTTCGATAACTGTAGGGGAAGACACAAAAAATATACAATGGACCTCTGACGACTTACGAATTACCGCATCTTTGCTGCAGGTTACTGACGACCTCAGTGTCTCAGCTCCGTTAGGGAAAGTGTGGGTGGCTCTTAAAAGAGCCGTTGGATAACAAAGTGTGTAGAGTAGGACTCTTCTCGGACAATTTACTTCTTTTTGGCCGCTGCTTTCTTCGCCTTGGCTGCTTTGGGCTTAGCCGCCTTGGGCTTGGCTGCTTTAGGCTTCACCGCTTTTGCCTTGGCAGGGCTCTTTGCTGCTTTCTTGGGGCGGCCTGCCTTAGCCGCTTTCTTTGGGCTCTTGACCGCTTTCTTAGCTGCGGCAGCCGCCGGCTTCTTGGCCTTTTTAGGGCTCTTCTTCACAGCTGCCGCTTTCTTGGGCTTCTTGGCAGCACTGGCAGGCTTCTTAGCCGCTGGCTTCTTGGGCTTGGCCGCAGCCGTACGCTTCTTGGGAGCTTTTTCCTTCACTTCTCCTGGCTTCTTATTGAGGCGAAAAGAGCCGGAGGCGCCGGTGCCCTTAGTCTGCACCAGGGTGCCCTTGTTGACTAGACTCTTGAGTCCCAGCTTGATACGGCTGTTATTCTTTTCCACATCGTAACCGCCGGCGGCCAGCGCCTTCTTGAGAGCGGCGAGGGAGAGCCCCTTGCGCTCCTTAGAGGCGGATACGGCCTTGGTGATCAGCTCGGTGACGCTGGGGCCCGCGGGCTTGCGGGCTTTGGAGCCGCCCGCCGCCTTCTTCGGCTTCTTGGCGGCGGCCTTAGCACCAGGCGCGGGCGCATCGGGGGCGGCGGCGGGAGCAGTCTCGGACATGGCAGCAGCGTCCTCTGCGGAGCAGGCGAACACAATTGGGCTGGCGCGGGTCAGATGCTCGTATTTTTAGAGAGGAGCCGCGCCGTGATTGGTGCGTTGCAGAGCCCGCCCCACTGCACGGCTGGGGAGCTCTTCGGTGTGCTCGATTTGTGTTTCTTTGGACTAACAAAAGTGTATTTTCCTCGGAATTTCTGCCACCAAATCGCCCCATTTCCCCGGTGAGGTAGGAGAAGAGCAGGTACTTGCGTTCGGGAAAGTTTCCAGCCGCAAACACGCTGAGTGAGTTAAAGGAGAAGCGATAAATCCCGTGTGCTGCTGCTGGAGAGACCTCTGAAGAGAGAAACTTTTGTTTTTCCTTGCAAATTAAAAATTTCCCTTTGACATAAATGTTACAGAAACGACTCAGTCTGGTTCTTCAGAGGGTTTTCTTGAGGTCAAAGTTGGAACCTGCCAATTTGCAGCTATTTTGACAGTTTAAATTGATTTTGAAGAGGAGGAAGTAACACAAACTCTCTCTTTCAGGTCTGAATATGGATTAAGAACCGGTTCCTTTGACCATGTGTTTTACCTCCTAAAACGCTAAAGTCTAGTGAAATAGTGTCTCGTACAACCTCCCATTGCACTTTTTAGAGAACCATAAGCAATGTGTTTATATCTGGACATTTATGAACATACAGTTGTTTTAATTTGTCTTCCTGGAATTTCAGTAGCAGGGAGGCAAACTTAGCCTGCTACCTTGTGTTGGGTGTTTTCTTTCTTTTGTTTGTTTACCACACGAATTTCTATCACAATTATTAAGTAAATCAAGCTATTTTCTTTTCGTGTTACATGTTATTTGCAAGGGAACCATCATTTGATGTTAAAAAACTCCAGCTTTGTAAAAGAAAGCAAGCTCCTAAAGTTCTGGTGATGTTTACTGAAATCATCTTTGTCTCTCTAGTAATTCAAGATGTGCAAGGACTATTATAGCAAATAGTTATGGTCTTCCTGCTCAGAGAGTATTTTCTTGTTATGTATTTTCTCTGATAGTTGTAAAATTTCAAATAGCATTACTGATGGGTGTTGTTTTGTGTTTGGTTTGGGGTTTTTTTTCTCACTTATCTCACCCATTACAGCTACACAAAGGTTTATCTAATGCCAACTCTGAAATCCTCTTCCCACTCTAAAGGAAGAGTTCATCTGATTCAGCCTTATATATTTTACAACCCTCACTGAAATGAACAAATATTGTTAGGCTAAAACCAGAGCACTTTGTGATAATCTGAATTTCAAAAAAGGGAGAGGTAGGCCATAGGTCATTCCTGAAGAACCAGGAAGAATTCAATATTGATAGCTGGTGGGAGATGATGTAATATGCTGAACAGAACTGAACCCTGGAATAATATTTCATTAATCTATACTTGATTATAAACTATTGTAATATCCATTGCCTTTGTAGTGCCTTTTGATTTAAGAATCCAAAAGACTGCACTTCAGCCCTGCCCTCTGACTTCCTTTGATATTTCCAGATAACATATATATTGTGAATACAGTATTTAAGTACATATTAGCAACCAAAATTTCAGATTGCATAAATAAAGTAGTTTAGAGTAAATGTAATCCTCTTTACACCTCATTGTTTCATTTGCAATGGCTAAACTGTAAATAGTAAAAGCATATAAAATAAGCAAACATTCCTGTTTGCTGTAAAATTTGGGTTCACTGAATATGAAATTATGAATAAATGTAATGAGGGGAGAAATTGCAGTCTCTAGATTAAAAAAAAAAAAAAGGCAGAAAAAATGTTGCAGGAAAAGTGCACCTGAGCTCTGTCGTGCTTCAGCAGGCAGATAATTGAAACATTAATTAAACTGGAAATCTGACGTAATATAAAATAAGGGTACAGAAATTAAATTAATTGTAGTGCATGTGGTTATTGAAGATAATACTGTCCCATATTATCAAAATCTATGTTTTTATATGTAGAGACAGTCTATATCCTAGACATGTTTGAAAATCATGAATGTGACTTTCTATTGACTTAACTACCTAGTGAAATAAAGTAGTAATGCTGAGAGGAGATGCCATTTAGCAGGTGCCAATACACTTCATAGCATAGAGACAGAGGAAAAGTCATTCATGAGTGCCAAGTCAGCAAAACCCAAACTCACATTGTCTGCTTCTCTAGTCCTGCTATTTTGAACTCATACATGTTTACTACAGTAATCTTCACTGGAAGAGATTGGGATATTCCAGCCCTCTGCTGTGGCTTCACTGAGTGTTACTTCTCATTTATTGGTGACTGAAAATTAGGTGGTTAA